>NC_053025.1:211498986-211615162 GCF_003073215.2 Triticum urartu | reverse complement strand
AAGCTTCATGTCATAATCCTTTATAAGCTCCAACCATCTCCTCTGCCTAAGGTTCAGCTCCTTCTGTGTGAAAATGTACTTCAAACTCTTATGATCCGTGTACACATCACAACGATTTAAAATAAGGTAATGTCTCCAGGTCTTCCACGCATGCACTACGGCTGCCAACTCCAAATCATGCGTGGCATAATTCAATTCATGCGGTTTTAGTTGTTGTGAGGCATACGAAACAACTCTTTCATCCTGCATAAGCACACTTCCAAGTCCTAGGCGATAAACATCGCAATACACTTGGAAATCCTTGCGTATATCTGGCAGATTCAGCACTGGGGCTGTAGTCAAACGTTTCTTTAACTCCTGAAAACTCTTCTCACATTCTTCCGTCCATTTAAACTTGGTATCCTTTTTCAATAACTCCGTCATTGGCTTCGCAATCTTGGAAAAATTCTCAATGAATCTCCGATAGTATCCCGCGAGTCCAAGAAAACTGCGTATCTCGCTAACTGAAGTGGATGCCAACCATTCAGTGACTGACTGAACTTCGGTGGGATCTACTGCTATACCTTCTCCTGATATAACATGTCCAAGGAATCCAACTTCCTTCAGCCAAAACTCGCATTTGCTGAACTTGGCATACAACTGATGTTCCCTGAGTTTCTCGAGAACTAAACGCAAATGCTCTTTGTGCTCCTCCTCATTCTTCGAGTATACCATTATATCATCAATGAACACCACAACAAACTTATCCAAATATTCCATGAGCACTTTGTTCATCATGCTCATGAAGTAGGCAGGGGCGTTAGTCAGTCCAAACGACATGGCCGTATATTCATACAACCCGTACCGTGTGGTGAATGTTGTCTTTGGTATGTCCTTCTCTCGTATCTTCAGCTGGTGATATCCAGATCGCAGATTGATCTTTGAAAACATCTTGGCTCCTTGCAGCTGGTAAAACAAATCATTGATCATCGGCAGTGGGTATTTGTTCTTGATCGTCACCTCATTTAATGCACGATAATCAACAACCATTCTTAGAGACTTATCCTTCGTCTGAACCAAATACACTGGGGCTCCCCATGGTGATGAACTCCGTCGAATGTAACCTTTCTCCAATAACTCCTTGATCTGTTTCTTAATCTCCTCTAGATCATTTGTGGGCATCCGATATGGTATCTTTGATATCGGCCCGGTGCCTGGCAACATTTCTATCAAAAACTCAATGTCTCGATCCGGTGGCATGCCTGGTAACTCCTCTGGAAAAACATCTGGGTAATCCTTCACTACAGGCACTTCCTCCTGAACAACTCCCTTGAGGGTATTCACTTGGCTACTCCTTGGCGCATGCGTAGATAAATACTTAATCCTTTTTCCCTCAGGGGTGGTGAGACAAATTGACTTACTAACACAGTCAATGCTTCCTCCATACTTTGACATCCAGTCCATGCCTAATATCACATCCAATCCTTGTGACTCCAAGATTATTAGGTCAGACGGAAAAACATGGCTACCAATGGTTAAGGGTATCTGGTCGCACCATCGACTAGCCATATACTCTACTCCAGGTGAACTCACTAACAGAGGGGTCCTAAGGGTTTGGGTTGGTAGTTTAAACTTATCCACGAATTACCTTGATATGTATGAATGCGATGCACCAGTATCAAAAAGAACAAGGGCAGTAAAAGACTTAACCAAAAAATTACCAATAACCGCGTCTGGCTGCTCTTCAACCTCCTCCGCGTTAACGTGGTTCACTTGTCCTTTGTTGAATGGATTGGGCTTCTTTCCAGCGCTCCCATTGCCGTTTCCATTCTTTGCTTCAGGGCACTCCGTGGCATAGTGTCCAGTCTTCCCGCACTTGAAACAAGTAACGTGGCTTAGGTCTCTCTTGGCGGGTGTGGCTGGATTGGAACGGTTCTAATTGTTGCTTGCTCCATTCCCATTCCCATTCCTTGGGCCAGTATGATTATGGGTACTTCCTCCATTGTGGGCGTGGCCTCCATGGTTATGAACAAGTCCTCCCGAGTTCGGGGTTAGGCGAGGCTTCTACCGAGCTCCTGAATTGTACCTTCCTTGTCCATACTTCCTCTTACGGCTCTCAATCTGCTGCTGCTTCCCTTCAATCATAAGAGCCTTATCTACCAACTCCTGGTAGTTGTTGAATGTTGCCACCATCAACTTCATGCTCATCTCATCATTCAGCCCTTCCATAAACTTCTCCTGCTTTGCGGCATTCGTGGCCACATCGTCAGGGGCATAGCAAGATAACTTGCTAAACTCATCCGCGTACTGAGCAACAGTACGGTTCCCCTGGCGTAAGTTGTGAAACTCACGCTTCTTCATACTCATAGCTCCAGTTGAGACATGGGCTGTACGGAACGCTTGCTGAAACTGGTCCCATGTAACAGTGGCTATAGGGTAGGTGACAGTGTAATTCTCCCACCATGAGGTTGCTGGTCCATCCAACTGATGTGCGGCAAAATGCACCTTCTCAGCACCTGTACATCCTAAAGTGGTTAACTCTGTTCCAATCCTGTGGAGCCAATCATCTACCACTATCGGCTCGGTGCTACTGGAAAACACCGGCGGCTGCAACCTCAGAAAGCGGACTAAGTTGTCAACTGGTGGTGGCGGTGGTGGGTTGTTGTTGTTGTTACCTTGGTTCTGAACTAACAACTGCATCAGGTTATTCTGCTGATGGATCAACTGAGTGAGCCCCGGTGGGAAAGTAAATCCGGGGTCACGTCTCGGAGGCATCTGATGGGTTTAGAGGGGAGAGATTAGAATAGAAGGAGGTCTAATGAGAAAAACACTACCCATATGCACATGAGACAAACACAATCATTTCACTCAATCAATCAAGCAAGGGCATACAATCGATCTAACTATCATTACAAAAGTGATCGGACTATACTATATATATGGTGAAATACTACTACTGATGTGGTGGTCTACTAAAAATATTCCTCGGTTGAAGACTCCATGATGTCTGCTCCAGCTTCGTCTTCATAGTCATCATCGCTATCGTCGGGGTCTGTGTCGGTGTCATCGATGATGATGTAGTCATACGGGCGAATCTCCTTGGGTTATTCGTCTTCTCCTCCTGGTGCAGGGTCTCCCATGAATACTCCTAGCTTCCTTTCCAGATCGTCATTCTTCTCCACTAGTACGACGATTTCCTCGTCATAATCTTAATTTGTAGCCTTAAGTTCTTCATCCAGTTCCGTGATCCTAGTCATCGCCTTCTTCAGATCTATCATTCCTGTGCACATATGGTTCTCCTGGCGACGAATGTGCTGGCTTAACTCCTGGATGAAAGCTGTAATTGATCTATCCTTCCTGGTACTGATCATCTCCCATTGCTCGTCTCGGTGCCCACAAATCCGATAGATAGTATCCTTAAGCTCCTTATGATAAACTACTCCAATGCGTCCCATGGTGATGTGAGCTGCCATACTCTTTCCTAGACTCCAGGTTGGTGCATCGAAAGAAAAATATATGGGCTTAGTGACTGGTGTAAATGTCCTTCCTGGAACTTGAACTTGAATCATCCATCTCTCCTCTTCTGGTAAGGTGGCGTTGTAAATCCTGGTGAAGCTTGGTATTCCAATGTTCAGGTACCTAGTGACTTCCTTCCAGTGTCGTCCAGAAGGTGCTTCTTCATCCGGTTGTGCAAACTTGTTCCTTGCGTCCGCCATCCTAAAGAATAGAAAATGGAGAGGAGTCAGAAGTGAGAAGAGAATAGTGATCTAGGGCTTTAGCTTAGTGGTCGTGTCCTACACTCAGCGTGTGCTCTGATACCATCTTGCAGCGACCCGACCTCAAATGGTCAAGTCTCTGTGCTTCAGTGTCATCCCTGGATCGGTAATGCTGACACACACAGTACTCAAGGATTTATAACAGAGTAGCAATCACACACTTATTACATCAAATGTCTCAAAAGAGAACTTATTAAAATAAATATGGCTTAAGGTCATCTAATACGATAACAGCGGAAGGCTTGGAAGATAAAGTGAGTCCATCAACTCCAACGACATAGCTGAGCTGCACGGCAACGACCTAACGAACCTTACTCCTTGTCTGAAATGTCTGCAACATAATACATTGCAGCCCGAAAACGGGTCAGCACATGGAATATGCTGGCAGAATAACACAGTAGAGCAAGAACAGAATAATGCTATCACCACATGCATATTTGGCTGGTGGAAAGCGATATGGTTATAGTTTTTGCGAAAAGCCAATTTTTCACTACAACAAAGGAATAGATTTTATTTAACTATCATGGTAGTTGAAACATCATTGAGAAGGTTCCTGCAACTCAATCCCAATTAAGGTGATTAACAACCCAATAATATTATTTTTAGGGTGATGAGATACTTAAGATACTCCAAGTACTAGATACTAAAGAATGTCCATAACCGGGGACACAGCTAACCATGATTAGTTTATACACTCTGCAGAGGTTTGCGCACTTTTCCCCACAAGACTCAATCTCCTCCGTTGGTTTTCTCGCGCTACAGGGTGTTTGAGAAATGGATGACCGAGACACAGTCTTTCAGAAACATTAACTCTCTACTCCGGGCAGACCATACCAAACCTAAAAATCCACTACCTCCTGATCCACCTCTTCAAGAGCTTCACGTAACTTACTCAACTATGCTAGAGCCCATAATAGCTTGTGGTTGCACACGTAAGTTTCTAGCATGAATAATCTCAGCTCCCTTTGAGCCTGGGTGTCGGTCCATAGGAAGATCACACGGGTACTCCGGGATTTCCAAAAATACACGCAGTACTAGGTACTCCAGGTGCCTCAATCCACCCAGATGTGTATTTAAGTTGCCACCTTAAGTTGTACCACTAATTAACAATCTCACATCTGTCATGGATATCACTCACCCAAACCACGTCTATGAGCATAGCATAACAATATAAGCAACGCGTAGAAGTAACTCCCAGGGTTTGAATATAGTAGGGCAATAGGTTCTACCTCATCAACTACTTCCCGTCCCACATGTTAATCACATCCTAATCATGCAATGTTTGAGGATTGGAACTAATGCATAAAAACTGGATATGGAAGGAGTATGATCAATGTGTTACTTGCCTTGCTGACGATCCGCGAAACCTAGGGACTCATAGTAGCACGCATCGCACTCTGGATGTTCTATCGCAAACAAACAATAGCATACATAAGCAATCAAGCAAAGAAACACGGGTAAATCTCAAATAAGAAGATCTAACAAGAAAGTACAACTTAAGAACTCTGGTTGGCGACAAGAATCAAATCAAGCGGAGCAACGAAACTCAAACTACGAAAGAAACAAGATCCGTTTACTAATCTGGACTAAAGTCAAATTTTACAGTACCAAAATCTTGCTCAAGTTGATTAAACAGAAAGAGGGTTTCGAGATGAAGATCTAGGTGCTTGAATCGCCTGATTCTGATAAACAAGTGAAAAGATAAACTGAAAGAAAATCGGATCAGAAATCACGATTGAAAATAATCGCGGCAAATCCAAGAGAAGAAAATTGACGAACAGGATAACGAACGAACGTTCGTTGTCTGTAACTAACGAGCTAAAACCGTTCGTTAAAACGAATGTACGGACGAACGTCCGCTATATAAACTAAATCGAGAAAACCGGTGAACCGATCTGAAAAAAAACAAACCTAGGGTTTTCTAAAAAACCGAACCAGTTTTAAAAAAAACGAACGGCGGCTTATACCTCCGAAGAGGTCCGGCGAGGCGGGGCGGCTCCGGCAAAGCGGGCCTGCGGCGGCTGGTGGCCCGGGGCGGCGGCGGGCAGCGGCGGTAGGCGGCGGCGCGGCGCTAGGCGGCGATGGCTGCAAGTGGCGGCGGCGGCGGGGCGGCTCGGGTTGGGTGGTGGGGTGGGGTGCGGGAGCGGGAGCGGTGTATTTAAGGAGGGGGGTGCTTGGGGGAGGGTGCATGGCGGGGCGGGGAGGAGTCCCGGCCGGACTCGGCTAGCTGCGGCGGCGCTCGCGGTCTCCAGGTCGGAGACGAGGCGCGGGGCGGTTGGGCCGGCTCGGCTGGGCTTCGGCCGAGTCGGGCGCTGAGTTTTTTTTAATAATTTTGCCGGAACTTAAATAAATCCTAGAAAATAAAATAAAAACTAAAAATGCCAAAACAAATTTTCACCGTCTAAATAAAATATTTAGAACGAGATGAATATTTTCTTGGCCCTAAAATGCAATTTTGAAAACATGCAATTTTTCTAATGCGAATAAAATAGCAATAAAATCCAAATAAAATCAAATATTTTGATTTTAATATTTTTCCTCCAATATTTCAATTATTTTGGTGAAGTCATTTTATCTCCTCTCATATATCTTAATATGAAATATTTTTGGAGAGAAAAATAATTAAAACCAAAATCCTCGTTTCAATATTTGATAGAATTCAAATATGTAAACAAAGAAATCCCCAACTCTCTCCGAGGGTCCTTGAGTTGCTTAGGTTTTTGATGATCGAGAAATGAAATGCAATAAAATATGATATGCATGAATGATCTATGTATAACATTCCAAATTGAAATTTTGGGATGTTACAACGGGGGAAGCACGCGCTGGCAAGGGAGTGTAGGTTTTGAACCGTTTCAGGTGTAGTACTGGTAGTTTGCAAAACTACTCAATTATTGCACTCAGTTTCCTTAGAAATTGTGGTAAAAACGTTACTCCAGAACCCGCTTCCCTTCTCCTTCCTCTTCCACCGCCCGCGCACGTCCACGGGAAGCGACCGGTCAACCCTTATATAGGAGTGCTAGCACAAAAATATGCATGCATGACCCCTAAAATTTCCAGATTAAAGGGCTCCTCCGGCGGGAGTATGGTGTGTGTTGTTACCTTCGGTCGGGCCATGGCTACCGAGCGACGGCGACCAGACAAGTGGCGGCGGGAGGGGAATGAATGCAGCTACTGTTTGGGTTCGTTGTCCGGCTTAAATAAATGTGCAGCATCACGTGTACCCGCAGGTGCACAAATTGTAACATACGTGTCTGCTTAAGTGGGCGTCACGTACCTGGTGTGTGTGTGAGAGAGAGAGATTCTGAGAGACAGAGTATGTGTGTGCGACTCTACTCTTCGGACATGTACCCAACCTTTTGCATCGGGATATTAGTATAATGGTATTTACTTTAGCTACTGATTTACGTGGCCATGTTAACGTGGTTGTGTAAAAAATGTCAGTTCCTGCTCGTGATTTGCGTTATATAATTACAAGAAAGATGCTCGTGCATTGCATGGAAAATCAATAGCATTTTTTTACAAAACACTTGTTGTGATTTACCCATGCAAGAGTAATCCCATGTGTAAAAACTAATGATATTTCGAGAATTTTATCGGAAAACTGGTATCTCGAGAATGTCATCGAAAAAATGAAAGATGAGAGATAAGGTGAGGAGGAGTGGAGCATGGTGGTGACTAGTGGTCAAAATGGGCGGAGGCATGGGGATGGACGGCGCCGGCAGGCGGTAGCGGCCACCATTCTAGATTGTTCTAGAGACTTTCTTTTTTAATTTCTCAACAATGAGGTTGTGGGAGATAAGGATGTGGAGAGAGGAGCGGGTATCTTTTGTAAAATTATCATAGTTTGCTTTCTATCCATCAGATATAGATCAGACGGTCTATATTACAAGATGGCAGGCACACCATCATTGCCAACTCGGTTTTTTATAAGGGTACAGATGATAAGTTTGCTAACTACTAAAGTAAAGTGGAATGTGTCCATGTTATACAAGTAAATTAAGGTGATTGTTTATCATACGGGTAAGGTTGGATGAAGGGTGGTTGGAACAAATGCTCCGCCTAGAGCATGTGTGTGTGAGATGGAGTCTTAGTGTTTGTGTGTGTGTGGGTGGGTGTGTGTGAGAGAGAGAGAGAGAAAGATGGAGTGTTAGTGTGTGTGTGTGATGGAGTCTTAGTGTGTGTGTGTGTGTTAGTGTGTGTGGGTGGGTGGGTAGGTGTGTGTGTGTGTGTTTGTGTGTGTGTGGGGTGGGGCGTGGGTGGGTGGGTGGGTATGTTTGTGCGTGTGTGTGTGTGTCGTGCGGTCCTCGGTGGCGGATGTAATTTAAGTGTGCATGGCTTCATCATAGAGAGGTGATGTGTATGGCAGAGGTCACTAACGATGGGGTGCGAGAGAGAAAATGCCCGTAAAGAGGGAAGAGAAGGTGTGTGCGCGTGAGAGATCGAGAGAACGTGTTTGTTCGAGATACACCGAGGAAGACTACTATATATCGATGGTGCATGTAGGAGGGAATTAAACGAAGAGATGGTCTTATTGGTTTCGGAGATATAGCGGAAGAGTGAGAGGGGGTTATCTAGAAGGAGATTGTTAAGTGTGAGTGTGTGTTTTACCCATCCAGGCGGAAGTTATGTGCACACAAAAAGAGAACGATTAGATGTGGCGTTAGGGTTGAGGGTAATTAACTACGTATGGAGACATAGAGACCTTGAACGTGCATGTGTGAGAGGTATACATGTATACGTGGGATGTGTGTGTGTGCGCGCGCGCATGATCGAGATAAAAGAAAGAAGACATAAGTCATAAGATCAACGACATGGGAGAGACGGGTCGTTATGACAATATGCATGCATGTGAGAATGCAGGGAAGAAGGCCCGACAATTGAGCATGTGTTTTTGTCTTTAAGAGATAGTGGCATGGGCTGGAGCATGCATCTATGGCGAGCAAAGGGAGTGAGGCACAATGATTGTGCAAAAGAGATCAACCTATAAATGAAAGAAGGTTGATGGAGAAACATATAAATAGAAAGATAAAGATGCTAGCTAGTGTGCGTTACAGATAGGAGTTGAGTGGATCAGAAGGTTGAGTTATGTGTGTGGGTGTGAGAGAGATGAAGACAGGGTGCATGTGACTCACATACAAACAAATATCGGAGAGAAACGAGATCCCGAGAGACAGAGTTTTGTGTCTGCGAGAGACAAAGATATTTCACAACGAGAGTGATAGCTAGAGAGACATATGAGGGAACGCAAGATATCTCGAGGGAGAGAGAGTGTGTGTGAGAGACATACAAGAGAACAGTGGAGAAATATGAGACCTTGGGAGACAGAGTTTGTGTTTGTGTGTGAGAAAGAGATGCTTAAGAGGAAGAGTCGTAGGTTCTCATACCTAAGGAGCAAAAGACATCTCTGTATGAGGGGTGTGCGAGTGGCACATAGGGTAATAGTAGAGAGAAATGACACCCCGGGAGACAAATTTTTGTGTTTGTGTATGAGAAAGACATTCCACATGGAGAATCATAGTTAGAGACACATAGTAGGGAGCGAGATATACTTAGAGAGAGATAGAGTGATGAAGGTCGAGGGAGAGAGTACCGTCAGCGTGTTACGAAGATAAAAGATCATTGTCAACATACAGGTAGCATGAGAGATACCTGAGAGACAATGAACGTGTATAGGTCTAGAGAGATAGTCCTATATAAGCATGAGTGATAGTTATATGAGACGAATATCTAGATTAAATGGGATTCAAATATTTAAATTGGAGATCACGACATTGATAATATCATAACGCAAATTGGTGTATCAAACATGCATATTCTTTAATCAGAAACAATGCATGGTTTATATGCAATTAATGTCTAAACGGGATTACACTATATGTTGCGTGTGTGAAACACATTATACATGTTTGAGAAGTAAAAAAACCCGCATGAAACACACATTAATTGCAGACAGTTAGCGAGGAATGGATACATTGGATTTCAACATAAAGTGGTTTCAAATATTTGAAAATCCAAATTGATGGATACAACATTATGAATCTGAGATCATGCCATTTGTAAACCATATTTATGTATAAAGGGTGGTGTGCTTTTGAAAGTATATATAAAAAATGATGTATATAGAATTTTATTCCAATCAAAAATGGATCCTGCCTGAAAAACCAGAATACAAATGGGATTCGAATTGAGTTGGCACGGTAAACGTGCACTCTGCAAAAATTTGAACGAAGCGGGGAAAGTCGCAGTAACCGCTCGAAACCAAAATCTGTGAGATGGAAATTACTACTGCCTATCCTTGCCATGCAAAGCCTATCTACTCGATTTCTATAGGTTTCGATAGGGGTAGGTTTATAATTTCACTCAAACGTGACATAACTACCTCTCACCCGGATTCATAAATGGTGGGCGCCAAAACACAGTGTGTCCTCAGCCAAAATCGACTCCCTCCCCGATTCATACACGGTGGGCGCCAAAAACAAACTCTCATCGGCAAAAATTCGGTCAATGCGAGATTACTGTCCTATCCCCAACCGACTAATATTGCTATGATGTAGGAAATTGAAACGGGGGCTAAGTTTGTAAATTTCCTCGCATTTGAGACAAATGCGCCCTGAAGACATGGTTCCCCCCTTCCTCTCAACCTCCATTTCCCCATTCGTACTCCGTGGGCGCCAAAACACCCTCTCCATCCCAGCCTCCTCCATTCGCCACCCCATCCACCGCCGTCCTCCTCCACCATGCCGAAGCTGATACCCCGACGCTGTCACCCATTACAAGAGATCGACCTCTCTCATCCACGGCTTCGGACCGCGATCCTTGCATCCCGTCCTCTCACTTCATCCCCGCCGTCGTCCACCTTTCCGGCGCCGCTCCTACGACCGTTTCGTCCACCCCGCCCCGCTGCCACCGTCTACCCTCCTTGTAACGCCTCGAGACCGATGCGCCAGGTGTCTTTCAGTTATTCGTTGTTTGTTGACGTGTCATTTTCTTGTGTGTCACATCTTTCCATGTCATCATGTCATTGCATCATCATGTTTTCAAACTTGCAACCGCCTGGGTCTCCCCGTTCGTTCCGTTTCAGTTCTGAGCCCAACCACACTCGCACGCGCCCGCGGCATGTCCGAAATATTATTTTATAAGTGGTCAGAAAATTTTCTCGGAATGGGATGAAAGTTGGCGTGCGGTGTTGTTTCGTTGTTAGTAGGTCGCCTGCCAAGTTTCATCGCATTCGGAGTCCGATTGACGCCCCAACGATTAACTATAGCGACAATATAGTCGGTCAAATCGTCGGACGTTTTCGGTCTCCGAAACCTGTTGACGGGCTTTCCCTCTCTTTCCTCCCTAGACCGTCTACACAATCCACTACTTACCGCCAGGCCCAATCTAACCTCTCTAGTCAGCCCACGGCCCTCCTCACGCGCGCGTCAGAAAACTCCCCCGAACCCAACCCAGACAATCGTCACCGTTGCGTCCGGATCATCTTCAAACATCCCCAAAATATCTTTGTTTTATTTATTTGGACTCTCTTCTAGACAATTTTCTCGTCCGTCCGATTTAAATCTAAGGGTTTTCCATTAGTCTGCTTTTAGATCCACTTGATATAAATATAAGTCCAACCCTAGATTTTAGGCAGGCTGTCCCATCCATCTCATCGCCGCCGCCACTCCACCAAGTCCTCTTCCTCGGGATCCCCTCCCTCGATCTCTCTTGATCCCCTCGCCCAGCCAACCACCGAAGCCTACGGCCTCCTCCCACCTTGGGATCATTGGCCGGCCAACCCGAGGCCCTCCTGCGCCCCTTCTTCTCCTTCCCTGTCGTCTACTCCCTCCTCTGCTCTAATCCCTCTCTCTCTCTCCTTCTCCTGCTTCCGTAGGAACCAAAGGAACTCTGCCCTGACACCATGGACATCGTGCCCTCGAGCAGAAGTGCCCGAGCGCTCCTCCACCTCGTGCCCCCGCCTCGTCAACTCCGCCACCGGCAGCAACAGCCACTCCATCTCGTTGGTTTCCAAACAGAAGGAGCCCCGTCCCCGCCATGGATTTGACCACTGCCGCCGGAGCTCAACCCCATGGCCACCCCATGGCCTCGCACATCCACGTCGCCGACAGCAACAGCAGCAGGTCATGCCACTGGCCTCCTCCCTACCTCGCTCGGTGCTCAGGCACCACTGCGCCGCCCTTACCTTCCTTTCCTTCCTCTCCCTTCTCCTGCTCTTTCTCATATCTCTCAGTCTCTGTCTTCTCATACAGGGAGCCCGTCATGGCGTCCTAGGAGTGTTCAGGAAGCAGTAGCGCCTCAAGCTCGTCCGCTCGGATCCGTGCTTCCGTAGCCGCCTGGAGCTCCAACCTCCACCGGATCTCACTGTCCCCTCGCCCTTAGATGGATCCGAGTCCAGGCGCTCGTCCCCGTCTTCCCGGCCTCCTCCACACCGCTTGCAGCATCGAGCAGCTTCCCAGAACGAGACGACCAGCGCTGCCCCCTGGTTGACTTGGTCCAGCGCTAGTGTGGACAAGTGCCACATCGATCGAGCGACCCTACTGCTACCTCTCCAGATCTGGGCCATGGCCCATGGTGAGGACGCACCCAGCTCCTCCCCTATTCCTGCTGGGCCAGCAAGTTTCGGCCCAACGCATGTTTTTTCCCCGGACGTTCTAGCTAATTTTTCCAGAGATGGCAGTTTTACACGATAGTCCCTCTAGATCATGCATTTCATAACTCACAAACGGTGCATCATATTAAAACAAATTATATATGTAAAATGACTAGAATTTCATCTAGTTTAATAATGTCCAACTTTCAACCATGTTTAAAATGTTTAAACTATTGTTTGCATTTATTTTTCTATATTGCCATGTTAAAATGCTTTATTTCATAACTAAATAACCATAGCTCCAAGCCTAATGAACTTTATATGTAAATGGGGTAGAAAACTGCCTAGTTTAACATGGTGGCATCATATTATATGTTTAACAACTCTAAAATATTGTTTAGGGCAGAACAGTACCAAATCTAAAAATATGCACATGAGGTTTTTCCGGACTTGTTGCTTGTTGATCCGGCCTCATTTAAACTTGCCTAGATAGGTAGTTTTATTATGCTTCACCTCTTGCCATGTTTAACAACATTTAATATTGTTGGGTACATAAACGAGAGAGAACTAAATAATCGAATGTGGTGTTTTGTCAATATGCAATTCGTTGCATATTGAGCTCCATTTAACTTATAGTGTTGTTTGTTGCACTTTGCCATGCCATGCCTCTTTAAACCGGACATGCATCATACTTGGTTGTGCATCATGCCATGATTATGTGATGGTTGTTTACCATGTTGTTTGCTTCTTTCCGGTGTTGCTTCTTCGGGTTAGTTCCGATAACGTCGTGTTTGTGAGGATTCGTTCGACTATGTCTGTTTGTCTTCTTCATGGACTCGTTCTTCTTCCTTGCGGGATTTCAGGCAAGATGACCATACCTTGGATATCACTTCTATCTTTGCTTGCTAGTTGTTCGCTCTATTGCCATGCCGCGATACCTACCACTTGCTATATCATGCCTCCCATATTGCCATGTCAAGCCTCTAACCCACCTTTCCTAGCAAACCGTTGTTTGGCTATGTTACCGCTTTGCTCAGCCCCTCTTATAGCGTAGCTAGCTGCAGGTGAAGATGAAGTTTGTTCCATGTTGGAACATGGATATTGTTGGGATATCATTATTATATCTTACTTACTTTAATGCATCTATATACTTGGTAAAGGGTGGAAGGCTCGGCCTTATGACTGGTGTTTTGTTCCACTCTTGCCGCCCTAGTTTCCATCATACCGGTGTTGTGTTCCTTGATTTTGCGTTCCTTATGCGGTTGGGTGTTATGGGAACCCCTTGACAGTTCCCTTTGAATAAAACTCCTCCAGCAAGGCCCAACATGGTTTTACATTTGCCTAACAACCTATCACCTTCCCTTGGGTTCTACAGACTCAAGGGTCATCTTTATTTTAACCCCCCGGGTCAGTGCTTCTCTTGGTGTTGGTCCAAACTAGAGCCCCTTGCAGCGCCACCTCGGGGAAACTTGAGGGCTGGTTTTAGTTGTACGGATTGCTCATCCGATGTTGCCCTGAGAACGAGATATGTGAAGCTCCTATCGGGATGTCAGCACATCGGGCGGCTTTGCTGGTCTTGTTTTACCATTGTCGAAATGTCTTGTAACCGGGATTCTGAGTCTGATCGGGTCTTCCTGGGAGAAGGAATATCCTTCGTTGACAGTGAGAGCTTGTGATGGGCTAAGTTGGGACACCCCTGCAGGGTTTTGAACTTTCGAAAGCCGTGCCCGCGGTTATGGGCAGATGGGAATTTGTTAATGTCCGGTTGTAGAGAACTTGACACATAACTTGACTAAAATGAATCAACCGCGTGTGTAGCCATGATGGTCTCTTTTCAGCGGAGTCCGGGAAGAGAACAAGGTCTCGGGTTATGCTTGAACGTAAGTAGTTTCAGGATCACTTCTAGATTCTCGACCGTGCTTTGCTGCTCTTCTCGCTCTCTTTTGCGTAAGTTAGCCACCATATATGCTAGTGTTTGTTGTAGCTCCAATAGTATTGATCACGAGGGTGTGAGATTTCTGAGTCCCCGTGACTCACAGATACTTCCAAACAGTTGCAGGTGCCGATGATACCAGTGTAGGTGACGCAACCCAGCTCAGATGGGAGCTTGATGAAGTCCTTGATCGTTGTTTTGTTTCGTTTCCTTTTAGATCAGTAGTGGAGCCCAGTTGGGGCGATCGGGGATCTAGTATTTGGGGTGGTCTTTCTTTATTTTGGTTCCGTAGTTGGACCTTGATTGTATTCTTGGATGATGTATGATATATTTATATATTGTGTGAAGTGGCGATTGTAACCCAACTCTTTATCCCTTTCTTATTCAGTACATGGGATATGTGAAGATGACCCCTCTTGCGACATGCCTACCATGCGGTTATGCATCTAAGTCATGCCCCGACACGTGGGAGATATAGCCGCATCGTGGGTGTTACACTCCTAGATCTGCTTCCACGCTGCCGACAGCCATCACTACCACAACACCGTCAAATTCTCAACAGATGCATACACGGCGCCGCACCAGAAGCGGTACTCTTTCGTATCTTCTCAACTTATTTATCGCAGCAAGAAAATAGATCGCCACTGCTTTACTCTAATTTCTTGTCCATCACTTACTTGCTGGTTGAAAGCAACCATTGGTTGCGAAGTTAACTTTGTCCGGTTTGGACCTTCAGATCCGCAACGGCACGCTCAACACTATACTCCCAATGCTTATGGTTTTCCCCTTTTATATTCCACACTAGTTAAATCATAGTAGACTAAATTTCAAAATTGGGTTAGTCGATTTTTTAGAGATCGCCGGAGTTTGCCGGTGAGAACGAAGGGGCTCTGGTGGGGACGGTGGTTGTGGGGGCGGTGACGGGGCCTAGCCGAACGAAGAAAACTCGATGTGGGTGGGGGTGGGGTGGCGGGGGAACACAGGCAGTGGGGGTTGGTGGTCCGGTCGGCGGCCCGTGTGGTGTTCTGTATGGGAAGAATCAGAGACGAGGAAGAAGAAGGGTTAGGAGACGTAGGATCTTCATCCAACCACCTGAAATGGTCAACTGACCCAAATGACAAAAGTCACGCGACATGCATGCAGACATGCCTTTATATTCAGTACCATCATTGTACCTACTTAGCACTGCTCCTGAATCCATCAAGCTAAACAACGTGCCACTCATAATTCCAAAATTTTTGCTCAAGTATGAATCTGATATGATGCTGATATTACTAAAAAGGATAACATTTAATTGGTAAGCTAATGTCCCTACTTTACTTTCGAAAAAGCACGTGCACCACATATAGAGAGACAGCAGGGAGTTGCTTTCTTAGTGCGCTCTGGTTCATCATGTGTGGGCACTGCGCAAAGAACATTTTATTATCCAAAATCTCCTTGCTCTTCTTTAGCATGTTCCTCTTCCATTCTTCTTTAATAAGTACTCTCTCCGTTCCTAGATACAAGTCTTTGTATAGATTCCACCATGGACTACATATGGAACAAAATGAGTGAATCTACACTCTAAAATGTATCTGGATACATCTGTATGTGATCCATAGTGGAAATCTCTACCAAGACTTATATTTTGGAATGGAGGGAGTATGATATTAGTAGAGTATGTTCCTTGTCGTGAAGATGAGCAGGGACATTTGCAGTGTAGAGGTCTATACGGTCAGTTGTGATGGACACTTTGAACTCTTCGGGCCTCTTTGATTCGTAGAATTTTGTAAACATGGGAATAGGATTTGTAGTGGCCTGCCCACTTGAAAACTATAAGAATAGCAAGGAAATGCAGGGAGTTGTGTCGCCTTTGAGAGTTACACTGATATTAACAGTACCGCACCTTCACTTGTAGAGAGCTGGTATCCAAAGCCTTTGTAGCCGTACCGGCAATACTAGCACATATATTCCAGCAAGTTCCACTTTGCTGATTTTACTCTGACGCTTACGGTTTTCTCGTTATATCTACACTATGATCTATGTAGTCGCTTTGTGTTGCACTAGCAGCAGTGCACTCTTGAAGCTAAACCCTGCAATGACTTACATAATTGGCACCAAGGCATTGAGTGCAATTCTGGATGCAATGAAACTCATACGCTCCCCACCTATTGATTCTTGTTCAGAATATGATCCTAATGACTATTCTAACCTCGAGGAGTCAAAGGCAGATGGCCTGTCCTGTTCACCCATCAAAGTGCCTGTTCTAATTTGGCAAGGTATTATTGATTGCGCGTATCTTGCATATGTTGTCTTGCATTTCTTCTACTTTGTTGCACCGCCATCTTCTTAGTTTACTCATCATATATGTCGAGATGTCATTCCCATCCATTATCAATACATATTCCATCTGTCATCATACCATGTTTTTCCACTCAAATGTTGTTCTTGTGCATCAGACATCAAAAAGGAAGAGGGTGATTGCCGAACCTAAAGGAGCACCAGCAAAGTCCTTGAAAAACGTGGTTGTGCCAGAGAAATCAGACAGCACCCCACTTATATTGGATGTACAACCAGTGACACAAAATGTAGGACCGACTCCAGCAGACTATACCCATACTTCACTGGCCACACCACTAGCCCCACCACACAGGACCTGCACTCTAGCAAAAGGTATGCCGATTTTAGTTGCCATAGCACCAACCGTACCACAGAAAAATCCCACTCCAGTAAAAAGTATAGCAAGTCCACCGACCGAAGACCTATCCCAACTGCAGAGACAGCCAAATCCTGCAGATTGGAACCCCATTCCAGTTATTCCCAGTTTAAAAGACAATATTTTCATTGTTGTTAGGGACAACGTGCATATATTCCCATCATGGGAAGATTATAGTGAAGAAAAAGACCATTTTCACATCTTCCTGTCCCACTTACGTGTAAGTATTATTATTCATGGTGATTATTTTCCTGTTTTCTGCTGATTGAACACATCAATGATTTACATTACATTGTTGTAAGTAGGCGAGGGTCAATCTAGATAGTCATGACGAGCAAAGCTTGCTTACGCTTTTCAAGGAAGTATTGTAGCAGTATCGGTGTTACCTGAGGAAATCACACTTTGAGGGCAAGTCTATAAACGAATTTCTAGTGAAGTCTCCTATGCTAAATTTAGAAGACATTGAATGGAAAAACCTTGTTATGCACTGGTCTCATTCCGAGGATGAGGTACTGTCTATGATATCGCATGACAATTTGAACTTCTACTTTTCCGCATGTGCCTTACGGATCTTTTTGTAGGAAATCTGCTCGAAAAGGAATTCCGATGTGAAAAGAACGACACGATATCACAAATATGATGCCCGCTGATTTTCTCTTGTTAGTACCTGTTGTCCTGTATCACTGTACTTGCATACATACCTGGTTCATTATGTGACAACAGTATGCATGATAACTTGCTTATCAGTTGTTCGCTCCAAATTATCTGATCTGTATGAATGGTTACATTAGTGTAGAATATATCCAATGCCAATGAAATTTTTTAGCTCTGCATTGTTCTTGTAAGTACCTGCTGTCCTTTATCAGTGTACTTATATTGATAGGTAGTTGTTCATGTGCCATCACTCTGCAGCTTATTTTCCTTTTCCCTCCATTTTCTACACATAAGATCTATATTTACTCTTACCATAAGGTTAGATAACAATGATGGTACTAATGAAGTTTAGCTCTGCATTGCTCCTGGTTGTACCTTTTACCTGTATCGCTGCACTTACATTTATAGCTACTTGGTTATGTAGCATCACTCTTCATCTTATCTTAAATATTCTCCCATTTTTCTTATATTTTTACATCTATATTTACTCTTAACAAAATGTAGAATAAAGGCAATGCTTATGAAGAAGATTATGTCGTAAACTTCTTGAATTGCCCCCCCCCCATCAGCATGGACAAGGGCTTTATAGACCCTGCCTTCACCAATAATGTAAGTTTGTCATTCTCAAGCCTTCAAACTTTGTTGTGTATATTTGGTTAGGCATGACTGCAACAGCTGTTTATTTTTGGTGTTTGCATCAAATTGCATGATTAAAGATTATTATGTACTTCATAAACAAAAGTTTGTCCTTCTCAATTTAAGTTTTCAGTTGTACAACCAAGTCCCGTCTTCATACCATGTAAATTAAACTATACAGAGCAAGTGATCTTATTTTGCCAATCTAAAATGGGATAAATTGACAGCACACTAACCATTGATACTTATGAGTTCTTGATCTGTAATCCAGCGGTATCGTGAAGCCGCCAACTCCTTCACAATGTCATTTCTTGCCATGTCTTGACCTGAACAATACCATATTGTGTTAATGCTACTTTAAACTGTGTCACTTTATTCGTCGGTAAGAAATGTGATGAATTGTCAGCACTGATACTTATATGTGCAAAACCTGTCATCTGTCTGCTTCTTTATCTTTTAGAGTGAGGAGGATATAAGTGTCAAACAAGTGCAGTCTCATCATCTTGCTCAGCTACTTGCGCTGCAGCTCCCAAGCAGGGCTAACCTTTCTTGAACTCTATTGAAGTGCTGTCGGTTTTGTATATTATTTTGTTAGCATGTTTAATTGCACTGGTGGCAATCTTTGATGCCAAGTGTATGTAATATGTTGTCTGCTTGTGATTTATTATCATAATGGCGAACTTTGATGCCAAGTGGATGTAATATGCCATAATTTCTTTATTGTATACTCTAGGGTTTTTTCTTATTCACGATGATGCAGTTATTTTACTGTATATATATCATGTCTTCGCAATAAACCGGCCAAACTGTAAAATTACGGTACATAATCGTGCCGTCATGCAAATCACTATGTATGATCCGCATCATGAGCCCCGTCATCTTGGTCCGTTAAGAGGCCTAAATGTAAACTAGCCCACTAGTAGATTCGGGCCTTTAATAGGCCGAGTAAACCGCCGGCCCTATTTTCCCAAGAAAACTCAATGGGCTTTTAGGGGGCTGAAAAATAGGTTGGGCTTGGAAAGTGCCGAACAGCTCATGGGCCGGCAGCAGGCCAAAATAGATCCCGGCCCATGATTGTGCCAATCAAATCATGGGCTTATAACAGGCCAAAATTGTCATGGTCCTTGTTTAGCCCAATCAGATTATCGTCTGTGAGCAGGCCAGATGCAAACGGGGCCGTAGTTAGGCCCAACTATATGACGGGCTTTTAACAGGCCGAAATGTATATAGGGCCGAAATGTTAAACAGGACTTTAACAGGCTGAAACTAATATCAGGCCGAATTACTAAATGGGCCTTTATCAAGTGGGCCCAAAAGCATAGAGTCCAGTGGACGGGCTGAATCTCATATGGGCCATAATTTAGCCCAAAGCATCTCAAAGGGTCGGACCTGATCTGGGCCTTAATTTGGCCTAGAACGTGGTAGGCTTTTAACGGGCCAGATCTCATATGGGCCTTTATTAGGCCCGGAACGTGGTAGACTGTTAATGGGCTGGATCAAATATGGGCCGGCATTTGGCCCAAAACATGGCTCCCTGTTAATGGGCCGGGCTACTAGTGTCATCAAAATCTTTTGGGCCTTCACTTGGACCGGCCCATTGTGGTTGGCGAAATCTCATGGGCCTTTAGCTGGGCTGGCCCATTATGGCCCACAAAATCTTGTGGGCCTTTAGCTGGGCCGGCCCATTATGGTCCGCAAAATCTCGTGGGCCTTTAGCTGGGCCAGCCCATTATGGCCCGCAAAATCTTGTGGCCCTTTAGCTGGGCCGGCCCATTATGGTCCGCAAAATCTCATGGGCCTTTTGCTGGGCCGACCCATTATGGACCGCAAAATCTTGTGGGCCGTTAGTTGGGCCGGCCCATTTAAAATTTATGGGCCACTATTGGGCCGGTCCACGTGTCAACATTTCATAAGCGCATCTCGCCCATTGGATGAGTGACACCTATACCAACGGGGAGCTGACATGTGTTTCCTCCAACCAATGATGATTTTACATGTGGAAAATCGCCATTGGTCCGGGTTGTTAATGGGTTATCGGATCCAAAACAGGACCCGATAGCTTAATGGCATTCTGTTACGGTGGATGCCACGCATCGGTCACCCTTGATGAAAGCACTTCTATGACGCGCGATTTTTCGTCATGGAAGTGGACACATCCATGATGATAATTTTGGTAATGTCATGGAACACTTCTATGACAGCACAAGTATGACTATCTTGATTATGTCATAAAATCATCATGGATGTACATGCATGAAAGAAAACGTGACCTACGATGACAAACACGTATCATCACGGAAGTGTATTTTTTTGTAGTGTATGTAACTCCAGAAATTCTGAAAAATTAAGACAACGTGATAAATTTGTATATAAATCTTCTGCAAAATGAATTAGTATTTTATGGCACTTCTGTTAAAAAGGAAAATTATTTTCCTGTGCGCAAAAGTTTCTGTTTTTCAGCAAGATCAAATTAACTATCACCCAACATGATCCCAAAGGTTTTGCTTGGCACAAACACTAATTAAAACACAAAAAACACAATCATAACAGTAGTGTAATTGTGCAAACACTCAAGAACAGAAAGAAAAATACAAAAATAAACTTTATTCATTGGGTTGCCTCCCAACAAGCGCTATCATTTTACGCCGCTAGCTAGGCATAATGCGAAGGATCTAAGTATTGTCATCTTTGTTTCTAGATCCATATGATGCCCTCATAATTGATTCATATGGTGGCTTAATTCTAGTTCTAGGGAAGTGTTCCATACCCTTCCTTAGTGGAAATTGAAATTTAGTATTCCCTTCTTTCATATCAATCACGGCACCGATAGTACGTAAAAACGGTCTACCAAGAATAGTTGGACAAGACGGATTGCTATCAATATCAAGAACAATAAAATCTATGGGCACATAATTCCTATTTTCAAGAATAAGAACATCATTAATTATTCCCATAGTTTTTTTAATAGTAGAAATGGCCAAGTGCAAATTTAGAGAACACTCTTCAATATCGGTAAGACTGAGCACATCACATAAAGATTTTGGAATTGTAGAAACACTAGCACCCAAGTCACATAGAGCAAAACACTTATAATTTTTAATCTTGACCTTGATGGTAGGTTCCCATTCATCATGCAATTTTGTAGGAATTGAAAACTCTAATTCCAACTTTTCTTCCAATGCTTTCATCATAGCATCAACAATATGTTGAGTAAAAGCTTTATTTTGTTCATAAGCATGGAGTGAATTTATCATGGATTGAAACAAAGAAATACAATCAATCAAAGAGTAACTATCATAATTAAAGTCTTTGTAATCCAAAAGAGTGGGCAC
The DNA here is from genome assembly GCF_003073215.2 of Triticum urartu. NCBI lineage: Eukaryota > Viridiplantae > Streptophyta > Magnoliopsida > Poales > Poaceae > Triticum > Triticum urartu. The sequence continues at coordinate 211,593,564 of NC_053025.1, read as the reverse complement.
ATCACTAGTTAAAGTTTTGACCTCTTCAAACCCACTTTTAGCAATTTTCTCAACAAGATTTTCACCCTCCGAATTATTGGGACGCCTTCTAGCTAAAGTTAACTCTTCTTTAGTCCCTTTATTCTCAATCTTGATCTTACTAAACATGGAATCAATAGAGCAAACACCAATCATTTTAAGATCTTCATCACTTTTTTATTCTAACGAGATTGGTTTAGCGATCATTTGATTTACTAGGGTAGCTTGTGCATTGGATATTTTACCTAGCAAACTTTCAGAAAAAGCATACTTAGATTGGAGATTGCAAACTTCTCTACTAATATCATCAAGTTGTTTAGTTATAGTTCCCAGCACAACGGAGTGTTCCTTAAGTTCTTCGGTAAAATATTTATGGTGCTCAAATTGTGTAGTCATATACTCCTTAGTACTTTTCTCAATTGTGTACAGTAGGTATTTCCCTCTGTGACGAGACCAAGATTATTGAACTAGTAGGAGAACCACGGAACACCACGTAAACAGCTCCTGCACACAAAGAACAAATACTTGCAACCCGGCGTAAGAGAGGGGTTGTCAATCCCTCACGGGTAAAAGGATAGGTAAAATTGTAGTAGATTGGATAAATAGATCTCGCGGGGACGCGAGATAAAATAAAATAATAAAAATTGCAGCAAGGTATTTTTGTATTTTTGGATTAATAGATCTGAAAATAAAAGCAAATAGAAATAGATCATGAAGGCAAATATAATAAAGAAGAGACCCGAGGGCCGTAGATTTCACTAGTGGCTTCTCTCGAGAAAAATAGCATATGGTGGGTAAATAAATTACTGTTGGGCAATTGATAGAACTTCAAATAATCATGACGATATCTAGGCAATGATCATTATATAGGCATCACGTCCAACATTAGTAGACTGACTCCTACCTATGTCTACTACTATTATTCCACATATCGACTGCTATCCAGCATGCATCTAGTGTATTAAGTTCATGGAGAAACAGAGTGATGCAATAAGAATGATGACATGATGTAGACAAGATATATTTATATAGAAATAGACCCCATCTTGTTATACTTAATAGCAACAATACATACGTGGCGTTTCCCCTTCTGTCACTGGGATCAAGCACCATAAGATCGAACCCAACACAAAGAACCTCTTACCATGGCAAGAAAAATCGATCTAGTCGGCCTAACTAAACCAAATATTCAAATGATAAATATGAGGCTATAAGTAATCATGCATATAAGAGATCAAAGAACTCAAATAACTTTCATGGATAAAAACATAGATTTGATCATAAACTCAAAGTTCATCGGACCCCAACAAACACACCGCAAAAAGAGTTACATCAAATAGATCTCCAAGAGACCATTGTATTGAGAATCAAAATAGAGTGAGAAAGCCATCTAGCTACTAACTATGGGCCCTTAGGTCTACAATGAACTACTCACGCATCATCGGAGAGGCACCAATGAGGATGATGAACCCCTCTGTGATGGTGTCTAGATTGGATCTGAGGTTTCTGGAACATGCGGCTGCTGGAATTGATTTTCCTCGACTCCCCTAGGGTTTCTGGAATATTGGGGTATTTATAGAGCAAAGTGGTGGTGTAGGAGGCCACCAAGGTGGGCACAACCCACCAGGGTGTGCCTAGGGGCCCAAGCGCACCCTAGTGGGTTGTACCCCTCCTCGGGGCAGCACCCAGGTGCTTCTCTGGTCCATTTGGTGTCTTCTGGTCCAAAAAATTCACAAAAAGTTTCGCTGCATTTGGACTATGTTTGATATTGATTTTCTGCGATGTAAAAAACAAGCGGAAAACAACAACTGACACCTGGCACTTGGCACTATGTCAATAGGTTAGTCCCAAAATAGCAAAAAAATGACACTTGGCACTATGTCAATAGGTTAGTCCCAAGCATTGATATAAAATGATTGTAAAATGACTGTAAAACATCCAAGAATGATAATATAACAGCATGGAACAACCAAAAATTATAGATATGTTGGAGACGTATCAATTCCCTGCTTGCATCAGGTCACATAGTACGGAACACTCCCTGACCCCTGATCTAGGAGGTTGAAGCTGATGCCGGTTATGAAAATGTTTTTAGCATGGATCGAGCATGTTTGGTGTAACGTACATAGATACATAGAATCAAACACACTACTCCTAGTCCACATTGTCTATTATAGTATCCAAGGCGTAATCCTTCTGAGAGAACCGAGCTGCAGGCATCACTTGGTCATAAACCAAGTGAAGAGGTATTTCCTATCCGTCTAGCCCTACTGGTCCAACGTGAGCCATGCGCTCCAGCTCAAGTTTCCTGAAGCGGGTCTTCACCATGGCACAGACTTCTCGCGCCCCTTCCTAGCAAGCGGATATTTTCCATACTTCTACCCATCACCGAGCTCCTTTAAAACGCTTCGATAGTTCGGAGATATCATCCGGAGCTGCTTCGGCCGGCCATGGCGCCTTGACCATACTCTTCATAGCATTTTGAGCTCTTTCATGAATCGTAGACAGTTCTTTCAAAAGATATCCACCAAAGGAACTGGCCTCGTCTCCGGGTCGGCCTGTCAAGAGACCTGGCATCAAAAGCATGGCATATATGTTACATTCAAGGACGGAACAAGTCTATACTTATCCAATGCTTATGAACAAACTTAGTAAACATGTCGCTTCTCAAGATCTGGTTTTCTCCATGGACTTGTGCCAATTGAGTCTTTAGACCCTCTAGTTCTTCTACATGTTGCTGGTTCTCTGTCTTCAGTTTGTTGGTTTCCTCCTGGCTTCATTTCAAAACCCAAAGACCAGCTTGATGTTGTGATTCCGTATACTATTGAGTTTCTTTGGCAGCCTTCAGGTCCTTTCGAAGTTATCCTATGGACTCAGCTGCTATAAAGACGGCCCTTGTCAAAATAAGCACAATGGCATAAACCACACAAATCTAGAGATTTCCCTCACCATGGGCCTCGTTGGTGAACTTCTTAATAGCTTCCAATTCGGCTTCCTTATCAGCCAACCATGTTCGATTTAGCTCCAGGTCCTCGGACAATTTTTTTTCTGGTCCTTTAAGACCTGCAACAAATGATACACATTTGTCAGACCCTTAACTCGGCCATCCCACCCGATTCAAGGCTCGGCAGCTACTGGGTTAGTGTTCACATTTGGCTAATCAAAAACATTTTTACCTGCATATCGTCACACAGGAGATTGGCGATTCCCTCAAGACATGTTCGGGCCGCCCCGAGATATGCGTTGACCGGATTAAAGGCATTGAATTCTTGGTCGGTAAAGCCAGCCTAGTGGAGGGCTTCCTTCCGTCGCCAGTGATTCATCACACTCTCCACTTTGGAATTGGTAACCGAAATATCCTCCAGATCTTCTATAGGATGGTGTGTTGATGGATCCCTCGCTCTACCCTCTGTCCTCACTGAAGGTCTTCGGCCACTACCAGGCACTCCCTTGATGTTTTTCGACGGTTGGGGTGGCACCTTCTTCCAGTTGGATTAAATATCAGTGGGGCCCCATACAGGCAAGGCTAATAATGAACTAATAGCAATTTTAAAAAACATCCCACCTTTTTCCGAAGACGCAATTGGCACAGTCGCTTTTCGTTTAGAGGCTCCTTCGCTAGCTGGAAGGGATGTCGCCTTCGTTGGTGTTCGACGCGAGGTGCGGCGACCCTTGGGAGTATAGGTCAGCGTAGCTAGAGCAGCACGGGGCAAATGCCTTGTTGGAAAAGAGGCCTTCTTGCTACTTACAGCAGAGGAAGGGAGAAGCCTAGGGTGGTCGGCTGTGATAGCCACCTTGGAACCATCGAGGCTTTCTCGAAAGAAAACCCCGTCCTAAAAGTCAATCGATATCTTCGGGTCCTCGTGGGATCCCGGGTTGTCATCTCGGGAATAATCCTCTGATTGAGGAGCGGGGCAGCTGATACCTTCCACCTGGCGCCTACAGCCCTGTTTGGGAAAATGGTCGAATCGATAAGTGTTCAAATATGAAATCTGAGCTGTGTACACAATTTTGAACTTACCCATTAGATGGGATTGTAGCTTGAGTAGCCCTTCCAATTTCTCTGGCGGGCAAACTCTTCTTCTTCACCTTTCAAAAGGTCCGCCAATATGGCAGCCATTGCAATTTCATTGTCTGGCCCTTATCTCTTATAGCGGGATGCATCACTCGTCCCATTGTATTGCCATAGGGGATGCGTCCTTTGTTGAAGGGGTTGCATGCATCGATCGATCGCGGCAGCCATTATGTCTACCATGGTCAGCCAACCGTGAGATAGCACCCTTATCTTGGTGGATAAGCACCGCACCTCGGTGGACTCTTCTTGGGAGTGGATTTTGGGCCACCAGTTGAGTCGCTTCTTTAGCGGGGCGTCCGAATGCACGGGCAAGCCTCTCCAGACAGGCTCGAACAAGGGAACATCTTCAATATCCGGTGGTCCCAATCGGATATCCGGTGTCGGCTATACGACACTGATGCGGAGCATCCCAAGGTCATCCCCATGGACCTACCTACGTCCCCTACGACACCACTTGGACCAATGCCAAGAGCCCGAGCGAAGTCTATCGAAGATAAGGTGAACTCACTCCTCTCCGAACTACCACTTTTCCATGCATGAGAATTGGCTACTACCTCAAGTGGAAACCCTATGTGTGATCAGGTGCTTGGTGGAAGGCCACGGACCAACTACACTCAACGGACAAGACGGTGAGGACGCCAAGTTCATGGGACAAGAAGAAGAACTACTCGAAGTCCCCAGGCTCCGGACGACCGACGAACTCCGGACGTCCGACAACCTCCAAGCTCCAGACGTCTGCCCCCCTTTGGATGACCGATGCTTCCACACCCGAGCCAAAAACCATGGACTTCCGACGCCCCACGGACAACCGACGCCCGGACGTCTGACCCCGACCGGACGTCCGACCGAAGACCACCCGAGCCGAATTTACGGGCATCCGACAGGCACCGGACATCTGGACCCTCGCGAGCCTCCGAACGACCGGTGACTCCCGGACGTCTGACGCCTATGCACTGCCATGTGTTGGGCCGCAGCCCATGTACCCCCACTTCGTCCCTTTTTGCACTAAGACTATAAATAGACCTTCTATTTCTCCTAGCTAGGGTTAGCATTAGTTTAGCTCATATTTAGAGATAGAGCATTGCTCATCCACATCGGATCTACTCCACGAGAGAGACCACGGCCCCTCTTCGGAGAAGATCCCTTTGGACTCAAGACCCCTCTAAGGGAAGATCCCCTCGTGGATTCAATACCTCCTCATGGAGAAGATTGGCTACCCTTGTATCGTCCCTGGTTGATTGTGTACCATGTGATCTCTTATGTACTCAAGGATCTAGCACATGTGTGACTATTTCTTGTTGGTTTAGTGTTTCTCTTGTGTTTCCCCCGTGTATTCCTTCGTTTCCCTCCTCGTGTTCTTTGTGTTCATTGCGGGATCCTCTCCTTTCATGAAAGATCGGCCGATTAGGGTTCCACCCTACATCATCTTGGTATCTAGAGCCACGTTGATCATGATTTCGGAGCCTCCCCGTTGTGTTGCTAGCCTAGTTTTTGGTGATTTTGTCCCTAATTCGAAAATTCCCAACAAAAAATAGCCCCAAAATTGTTTTGTGATTTGTTGGTATGTTGAAATTTTGTTGGATTTGATCCGTGGATCTGCTTTGTTTTGAGTGGATCTAGCTTTTCCCCCTTTCCCCACCTTTTCCATCCACGAAATCGCCCAGATTCGACAATTTTCTCCTCATCCACCCCGCCCACGTGAAGTTCATCCCATGCCTGAAATTCGCCCAGGCGCCGGACGTCCGACCCCCACCGGACGTCCGATGACCGGACGATCAGCCCAGCTTGGACGTCCGACGAACCCTGATGAAACTGAATTTTTTTCAGTTTAGTCACCAACACCGCCCCACAATTCCACATATGCACTCCTACCACATATATGAAGGAAATATGCCCTAGAGGCAATAATAAAGTTATTATTTATTTCCTTATATCATGATAAATGTTTATTATTCATGCTAGAATTGTATTAACCGGAAACATGATACATGTGTGAATACATAGACAAAACAGAGTGTCACTAGTATGCCTCTACTTGACTACCTCGTTGAATCAAAGATGGTTATGTTTCCTAACTATAAACAAAGAGTTGTCATTTGATTAACGGGGTCACATCATTAGGAGAATGATGTGATTGACTTGACCCATTCCATTAGCTTAGCACTTGATCGTTTAGTTTGTTGCTATTGCCTTCTTCATGACTTCTACATGTTCATGTGACTATGAGATTATGCAACTCCCGTTTACCGGAGGAACACTTTGTGTGCTATCAAACATCACAATGTAACTGGGTGATTATAAAGGTGCTCTACAGGTGTCTCCAAAGGTACTTGTTGGGTTGGCGTATTTCAAGATTAGGATTTGTCACTCCGATTGTCGGAGAGGTATCTCTGGGCCACTCGGTAATACACATCACTCAAGCCTTGCAAGCATTGTAACTAATGAGTTAGTTGTGGGATGATGTATTATGGAACGAGTAAAGATGTAACACCCCGGATATGACTTTCCCAATATGTACTCCAACTCTTGTCGTTTCCGGCCTTAAGTTATCTTATTTTTCTCGGGTTCGGGTTTTTTTGTCTCTGTGTGTTCTTTTCATTGTCATGCTTCTCATATCATGTCATCATGTGCATTGCATTTGCATACGCGTTCATCTCATGCATTCGAGCATTTTCCCCATTGTCCGTTTTGCATTCCGGTGCTCCGTTCTCCTTCGGTGGTCATTTCTACCTTTCTTTCATGTGTGGGGATTAAGCATTTCCGGATTGGACCGAGACTTGCCAAGCGGCCTTGGTTTACTACCGGTAGACCACCTGTCAAGTTTCATACCATTTGGACTTCGTTTGATGCTCAAATGGTTAACCGAGGGACCGAAAAGGCCTCATGTGTGTTGCAGCCCAACACCCTTTCAATTTGGCCACAAACCCACCTAAACCTTCTCCATCATCTAGAGTGTTCGATCACGATCGCGTGGCCAAAAACCGCATCTCATTTGGACTCTCCTAGCTCCCTCTACCTATAAATATGTGCTCCCCTCCCGAAATCACGAATGAACCCTAACCATCTTCCTCCTCGCGCCGCCGGACAATGTCCACGCCGAGTCGGACATGTCCGGCTAGCCGCCGCCGCCACGTGTCACACCCCCGTTGGCCCGGCCGCAACCCCGGCCACCGGCCCGCCGAAGCCCGGGGCGGTCCCTCATCGCCGCCTCCCGGGCCGCGTCCCCGCGCCCGCGCCGCCCGACGAGCTGCCAAGCGCCGCCAGGGGGCCCGAGCGCGCCGTCCCGGACTCCTCCGCGTCGCCTCGTTTTGGCTCAAGGTCACTAAGGGACTTTTGTTAAGCTCTTTGAGTAGCTCCATGCCATGCTTTACTTTTCCATGTTCAGGTCCTGTAGCATATTGTTTTCATGCTCCGAAGTGTGCTACCTGATCTGAAATTCCAGACAAGTGTTAATTTCACTAAGTCTGAAATCTGTTTGTCATATGCATTTTTGCCATGCTTGTTTGAACCTGTTAATGGATGAATTGGCCGTAGCTCAGTGCTAGATTTTTGTCAAGAATCATGAATGAATCCCATCCCTGTATTTTGTTTTCATGTTTGAGTGCTGTAGCATGTTCATCTCATTGCATTTAGATGGCTACTTGCTGTAAATCGCAGACCGGTGTCATATTTGAATCGCTTGCCATTTCCAAACCGTAACTCCGATTCCGGCGTTCTTTATATCGTTTTCAAGCGATTTCATCTCATCTTTCCAGTGGCACACTTGGATTCCCAAGTTGAGGCCAGGTTCATGCATCCCTTGTCAAATCTTGCATATGCATCCTGCATAGCATACCATCCTTGCATCATATTGTTTGAGATTGCACGTGGTTGATTGTGTTCCGTTTGCTTGTTTGTCTTGTTTGGGTAGAGCCGAGAGACGAGTTCGCTAATGAGGAGCCCGTTGAGTTTGCTTTCGAGGATCCAGTCAACTCTGACAACTTTGCAGGCAAGATGATCATACCCTCGAAATCACTACTATCTTTGCTTTGTTAGATGCTCGCTCTTTTGCTATGCCAATGCTACGATGCCTACCACTTGCTTTCAAGCCTCCCAAATTGCCATGTCAAACCTCTAACCCACCATGTCCTAGCAAACCATTGATTGGCTATGTTACCGCTTTGCTCAGCCCCTCTTATAGCGTTGCTAGTTGCAGGTGAAGATTGGAGATCGTTCCTTGTTGGAACATTATTTACTTGTTGGGATATCATTATATTGCCATGTTATCTTAATGCATCTATATACTTGGTAAAGGGTGGAAGGCTCGGCCTCTCGCCTAGTGTTTTGTTCCACTCTTGCCGTCCAAGTTTCCGTCATATCGTTGTTATGTTCCCGGATTTTGCGTTCCTCACGTGGTTGGGTTATAGTGGGAACCCCTTGATAGTTCGCCTTGATTAAAGCTTTTCCAGCAATGCCCAACCTTGGTTTTACCATTTTCCACCTAGCCTCTTTTTCCCTTGGGTTTCTGGTGTTGGGGAACGTTGCAGAAAACAAAAATTTTCCTACTCGTTTCACCAAGATCATCTAGGAGTTCATCTAGCAACGAGTCATCTAATGCATCTACATACCTTTGTAGATTGCGCACGGAAGCGTTCAAAAGAACGGTGATGATGTAGTCGTACTCGACGTGATCCAAATCACCGATGACCAGCGCCGAACGGACGGCACCTCCGCGTTCAACACACGTACATGACGACAGACGTCTCCTCCTTCTTGATCCAGCAAGGGGGAAGGAGAGGTTGATGAAGATCCAGAAGCACGACGGCGTGGTGGTGGATGCAGGGCGTCACAGAAGCAGGGCTTCGCCAAGACTACGAGGGAGAGACGCAACGAGGAGAGAGGGAGGCGCCAGGGGCTGGTTAAAATCCCTCCTCTCCCCCCCCCCACTATATATAGGGGTGCCAGGGGGGCTTGGTGCGCAGCCTAGGAGATCTGATCTCCTAGGTGCGGCGGCCAGGGGAGGGTTTCCCTCCCCCCCAAGGCACCTCGGGGTGCCTTCCACCACTTGGACTCCTCCTTGGTGGAAACCCTAGGCGCATGGGCCTAGTAGGGCTGGTGCCCTTGGCCCATGTAGGCCAAGGCGCACCCCCTACAGCCCATGTGGCCCCCCGGGACAGGTGGCCCCACCCGGTGGGCCCACGGGACCCCTCCGGTGGTCCCGGTACAATACCGATAACCCCGAAACTTGTCCCGTTGCCCGAAACAGCACTTCCTATATATAATTCTTTACCTCCGGACCATTCCGGAACTCCTCGTGACGTCCGGGATCTCATCCGGGACCCCGAACAACATTCGGGTTACTGCATATACATATCTTCACAACCCTAGCGTCACCGAACCTTAAGTGTGTAGACCCTACGGGTTCAGGAGACAAGCAGACATGACCGAGACGACTCTCAGGTCAATAACCAACAGCGGGATCTGGATACCCATGTTGGCTCCCACATGCTCCACGACGATCTCATCGGATGAACCACGATGTCGAGGATTCAATCAACCCCGTACGCAATTCCCTTTGTCAATCGATATTTTACTTGCCCGAGATTCGATCGTCGGTATCCCAATACCTCGTTCAATCTCGTTACTGACAAGTCACTTTACTCATACCGTAATGCATGATCCCGTGACCAGACACTTGGTCACTCTGAGATCATTATGATGATGCATTACCGAGTGGGCCCAGCGATACCTCTCCGTCATACGGAGTGACAAATCCCAGTCTCGATCCATGTCAACCCAACAGACACTTTCAGAGATACCCGTAGTCTACCTTTATAGTCACCCAGTTACGTTGTAACGTTTGGTATACCCAAAGCACTCCTACGGTATCCGGGAGTTACACGATCTCATGGTCTAAGGAAAAGATACTTTGACATTGGAAAACTGTAGCAAACGAACTATACGATCTTGTGCTATGTTTAGGTTTGGGTCTTGTCCATCACATCATTCTCCTAATGATGTGATCTCGTTATCAATGACATCCAATGTCCATAGTCAGGAAACCATGACTATCTGTTGATCAACGAGCTAGCCAACTAGAGGCTCACTAGGAACATGTTGGTGTCTGTTATTCACACATGTATTACGATTTCCGGATAACACAATTATAGCATGAATAAAGACAATTATCATGAACAAGGAAATATAATAATAATGCTTTTATTATTGCCTCTAGGGCATATTTCCAACAGTCTCCCACTTGCACTAGAGTCAATAATGTAGTTACATTGTGATGAATCGAACACCCATGGAATTCTGGTGTTGATCATGTTTTGCTCTAGGGAGAGGTTTAGTCAACGGATCTGCTACATTCAGGTCCGTGTGCACCTTACAAATCTCTATGTCTCCATCTTGAACATTTTCACGAATGGAGTTGAAGCGACGCTTAATGTGCCTTGTCTTCTTGTGAAACCTGGGCTCCTTGGCAAGAGCAATAGCTCCAGTGTTGTCACAGAAGAGCTTGATCGGCCCCGACGCATTGGGTATGACTCCTAGGTTGGTGATGAACTCCTTCACCCATATTGCTTCATGTGCTGCCTCCGAGGCTGCCATGTACTCCGCTTCACATGTAGATCCCGCCACGACGCTTTGCTTGCAACTGCACCAGCTTACTGCCCCACCATTCAAAATATACACGTATCCGGTTTGTGACTTAGAGTCATCCAGATCTGTGTCGAAGCTAGCGTCGACGTAACCCTTTACGACGAGCTCTTCGTCACCTCCATAAACGAGAAACATTTCCTCAGTCCTTTTCAGGTACTTCAGGATATTCTTGACCGCTGTCCAGTGTTCCTTGCCGGGATTACTTTGGTACCTTCCTACCAAACTTACGGCAAGGTTTACATCAGGTCTGGTACACAGCATGGCATACATAATAGAACCTATGGCTGAGGCATAGGGGATGACACTCATCTCTTCTATTTCTTCTGCCATGGTCAGACATTGAGCTGAGCTCAATTTCATACCTTGTAACACAGGCAAGAACCCCTTCTTAGATTGATCCATATTGAACTTCTTCAATATCTTATCAAGGTATGTGCTTTGTGAAAGACCTATGAGGCGTCTCGATCTATCTCTATAGATGTTGATGCCTAATATATAAGCAGCTTCTCCAAGGTCCTTCACTGAAAAACTTTTATTCAAGTAGGCCTTGATGCTGTCCAAGAGTTCTATATCATTTCCCATCAAAAGTATGTCATCCACATATAATATGAGAAATGCTACAGAGCTCCCACTCACTTTCTTGTAAACGCAGGCTTCTTCATAAGTCTGCGTGAACCCAAACGCTTTGATCATCTCATCAAAGCGAATGTTCCAACTCCGAGATGCTTGCACCAGCCCATAAATCGAGCGTTGGAGCTTGCACACCTTGTCAGCATTCTTAGGATCGACAAAACCTTCCAGCTGCATCATATACAATTCTTCCTTAAGGAAGCCATTAAGGAATGCCGTTTTGACGTCCATTTGCCATATTTCATAATCATAGAATGCGGCAATCGCTAACATGATTCGGACGGACTTCAGCTTCGCTACCGGTGAGAAAGTCTCATCGTAGTCAACCCCTTGAACTTGTCGATAACCCTTAGCGACAAGTCGAGCTTTGTAGATGGTCACATTACCATCCGCGTCTGTCTTCTTCTTAAAGATCCATTTATTTTCTATGGCTCGCCGTTCAACGGGCAAGTCAGTCAAAGTCCATACTTCGTTTTCATACATGGATCCTATCTCGGATTTCATGGCTTCTAGCCATTTTTCAGAATCCGGGCCCGCCATTGCTTCTTCATAGTTCGAAGGTTCACCCTTGTCTAACAACATGATTTCCAGGACAGGGTTGCCGTACCACTCTGGTGTGGAACGTGTCCTTGTGGACCTTCGAATTTCAGTAGGAGCTTGATCAGAAGTATCTTGATCATTATCATTAACTTCCTCTCTAGTCGGTGCAGGCACCTCAGGAACATTTTCTTGAGTTGCGCCATTTACCGGTTCAAGAGGTAATACTTCATCAAGCTCTACTTTCCTCCCACTTACTTCTTTCGAGAGAAACTCTTTCTCTAGAAAGGACCCATTCTTTGCAACAAAGATCTTGCCTTCGGATCTGAGGTAGAAGGTATACCCAATAGTTTCTTTTGGGTATCCTATGAAGACGCATTTCTCTGACTTGGGTTCGAGCTTCTCAGGTTGAAGTTTCTTGACATAAGCATCGCATCCCCAAACTTTTAGAAACGACAGCTTAGGTTTCTTTCCAAACCATAATTCATACGGTGTCGTCTCAACGGATTTCGACGGAGCCCTATTTAAAGTGAATGCGGCAGTCTCTAAAGCATAGCCCCAAAAAGATAGCGGTAAATCGGTAAGAGACATCATAGATCGCACCATATCCAATAGAGTGCGATTACGACGTTCGGACACACCGTTACGCTGAGGTGTTCCAGGCGGCGTGAGTTGCGAAACTATTCCACATTTTCTTAAGTGTGTGCCAAACTCGTGACTCAAGTATTCTCCTCCACGATCTGATCATAGAAACTTGATTTTCCTGTCACGTTGATTTTCAACCTCACTCTGAAATTCCTTGAACTTTTCAAAGGTTTAAGACTTGTGTTTCATTAAGTAGATATACCCATACCTACTTAAATCATCAGTGAGGGTGAGAACATAACGATAGCCACCGCGAGCCTCAACACTCATTGGACCGCACACATCAGTATGTATGATTTCCAACAAGTCAGTTGCTCGCTCCATTGTTCCTGAGAACGGAGTCTTGGTCATTTTACCCATAAGGCATGGTTCGCACGTGTCAAATGATTCATAATCAAGAGACTCTAAAAGTCCATCAGCATGGAGCTTCTTCACGCGTTTGACACCTATGTGACCAAGGCGGCAGTGCCACAAGTATGTGGGACTATCAACCTTACTTCTTTTGGTACTCACATTATGAACATGTGTAGCATCACGTTCGAGATTCATAAAGAATAAACCATTCACCATAGGAGCATGACCATAAAACATATCTCTCATAAAAATGGAACAACCATTATTCTCAGATTTAAAAGAGTAGCCATCTCGAATTAAACGAGATCCCGATACAATGTTCATGCTCAAAGCTGGCACTAAATAACAATTATTAAGGTTTAAAACTAATCCCGAAGGGAGATGCAGAGGCAGCGTGCCGACGGCGATCACATTGACCTTGGAACCATTCCCGACCGCGCATCGTCACCTCGTCCTTTGCCAGTTTCCGCTTATTCCGCAGCCCTGCTTTGGAGTTACAAATATGAGCAACTGCACCGGTATCAAATACCCAGGAGCTACTACGGGCACTAGTAAGGTACACATCAATTACATGTATATCACATATACCTTTTGTTTTGCCGGCCTTCTTATCCGCTAAGTACTTAGGGCAGTTCCGTTTCCAGTGACCGCTTCCCTTGCAATAAAAGCACTCAGTCTCGGGCTTGGGTCCATTCTTTGGCTTCTTCCCGGCAGCTTGCTTGCCGGGCGCGGCAACCTCCTTGCCGTCCTTCTTGAAGTTCTTTTTACCCTTGCCTTTCTTAAACTTAGTGGTTTTATTGACCATCAACACTTGATGTTCCTTCTTGACTTCTACCTTCGCTGATTTCAGCATTGAGAACAACTCAGGAATGGTCTTTTGCATCCCCTGCATGTTGAAGTTCATCACGAAGCTCTTGTAGCTTGGTGGAAGCGACTGGAGGATTCTGTCAATGACCGCATCATCCAGGAGATTAACTCCCAGCTGAGACAAGCGGTTATGCAACCCAGACATAGTGAGTATATCCTCACTGACAGAACTATTTTCCTCCATCTTACAGCTGAAGAACTTATCGGAGACTTCATATCTCTCGATCCGGGCATGAGCTTGAAAAACCATTTTCAGCTCTTCGAACATCTCGTATGCTCCATGTCTCTCAAAACGTTTTTGGAGCCCCGGCTCTAAGCTGTAAAGCATGCCGCACTGAACGAGGGAGTAGTCGTCAACACGTGTCTGCCAAGCGTTCATAACGTCTTGGTTCTGTGGTACGGGAGGATCACCTAGCGGTGCTTGTAGGACATAATCTTTCTTGGCAGCTATGAGGATGATCCTCAGGTTCCGGACCCAGTCCGTATAGTTGCTGCCATCGTCTTTCAGCTTGGTTTTCTCTAGGAATGCGTTGAAGTTGAGGACTACGTTGGCCATTTGATCTACAAGACATATTGCAAAGATTTTAGACTAAGTTCATGATAATTAAGTTCATCTAATCAAATTATTAATGAAATCCCACTTAGATTAGACATCCCTCTAGTCATCTAAGTATTACATGATCCAAGTTAACTAGACCGTGTCCGATCATCACGTGAGACGGACTAGTCAACGTCGGTGAACATCTTCATGTTGATCGTATCTTCTATACGACTCATGCTCGACCTTTCGCTCTTCTGTGTTCCGAGGCCATGTCTGTACATGCTAGGCTCGTCAAGTCAACCTAAGTGTTTGCATGTGTAAATCTGTCTTACACCCGTTGTATGTGAACGTCTGAATAAAACACCCGATCATCACGTGGTGTTTTGAAACAGCAAACTGTCGCAACGGTGCACAGTTAGGGGGAACACTTCTTGAAATTATTATGAGGGATCATCTTATTTACTACCGTCGTTCTAAGTAAACAAGATGCAAAACATGATAAACATCACATGCAATCAAATAATAAACGTGACATGATATGGCCAATATCACATAGCTCCTTTGATCTCCATCTTGGGGCTCCATGATCATCTTGTCACTGGCTTGACACCATGATCTCCATCATCGTGTCTCCATGAAGTTGCTCGCCAACTATTACTTCTACTACTATGGCTAACACGTTTAGCAATAAAGTAATGTAATTTACATGGCGATTCTCGATGACACGCAGGTCATATAAAAGAATAAAGACAACTCCTATGGCTCCTGCCGGTTGTCATACTCATCGACATGCAAGTCGTGATTCCTATTACAATAGCATGAACATCTCATACATCACATATAGATCATTCATCATTCATCACAACTTTGGCCATATCATATCACAACCCACTTGCTGCAAAAACAAGTTAGACGTCCTCTAATTGTTGTTGCAAGTTTTACGTGGCTGAATTAGGGTTCTAGCAACAACGTCTTCTTACCTACGTTAAAGCCACAACGTGATTTGTCAACTTCTATTTACCCTTCATAAGGACCCTGTTCATCGAATCCGCTCCAACTAAAGTGGGAGAGACAGACACCCGCCAGCCACCTTATGCAACTAGTGCATGTTAGTCGGTGGAACCGGTCTCACGTAAGCGTACGTGTAAGGTTGGTCCGGGCCGCTTCATCCCACAAAACCGCTGAAGAAAGAAAAGACTAGTAACGGCAAGAAAGTTGACAAATCTACGCCCACAACTAATTGTGTTCTACTCGCGCAAGAAGAACTACTCATAGACCTAGCTCATGATGCCACTGTTGGGGAACGTTGCAGAAAACAAAAATTTTCCTACTCGTTTCAACAAGATCATCTAGGAGTTCATCTAGCAATGAGTCATCTAATGCATCTACATACCTTTGTAGATTGCACACGGAAGCGTTCAAAAGAACGGTGATGATGTAGTCGTACTCGACGTGATCCAAATCACCGATGACCAGCGCCGAACGGACGGCACCTCCACGTTCAACACACGTATGGGACGGGAGACGTCTCCTCCTTCTTGATCCAGCAAGGGGGAAGGAGAGGTTGATGAAGATCCAGCAGCACGACGGCGTGGTGGTGGATGCAAGGCGTCACAGAAGCAGGGCTTCGCCAAGACTACGAGGGAGAGACGCAACGGGGAGAGAGGGAGGCGCCAGGGGCTGGTTAAAATCCCTCCTCTCCCCCCACTATATATAGGGGTGCCAGGGGGGTTGGTGCGCAGCCTAGGAGATCTGAGCTCCTAGGTGCGGCGGCCAGGGGAGGGTTTCCCTCCCCCCCAAGGCACCTCGGGGTGCCTTCCACCACTTGGACTCCACCTTGGTGGAAACCCTAGGCGCATGGGCCTAGTAGGGCTGGTTCCCTTGGCCCATGTAGGCCAAGGCGCACCCCCTACAACCCATGTGGCCCCCCGGGACAGGTGGCCCCACCCGGTGGGCCCACGGGACCCCTCCAGTGGTCCCGGTACAATACCGATAACCCCGAAACTTGTCCCGTTGCCCGAAACAGCACTTCCTATATATAATTCTTTACCTCCGGACCATTCCGGAACTCCTCGTG
Organism: Triticum urartu; assembly: GCF_003073215.2. Classification (NCBI taxonomy): domain Eukaryota; kingdom Viridiplantae; phylum Streptophyta; class Magnoliopsida; order Poales; family Poaceae; genus Triticum; species Triticum urartu. The sequence continues at coordinate 211,577,178 of NC_053025.1, read as the reverse complement.
ACGTCCGGGATCTCATCCGGGACCCCTAACAACATTCGGGTTACTGCATATACATATCTTCACAACCCTAGCGTCACTGAACCTTAAGTGTGTAGACCCTACGGGTTCGGGAGACAAGCAGACATGACCGAGACGACTCTCAGGTCAATAACCAACAGCGGGATCTGGATACCCATGTTGGCTCCCACATGCTCCACGACGATCTCATCGGATGAACCACGATGTCGAGGATTCAATCAACCCCGTACGCAATTCCCTTTGTCAATCGATATGTTACTTGCCCGAGATTCGATCGTCGGTATCCCAATACCTCGTTCAATCTCGTTACTGACAAGTCACTTTACTCGTACCGTAATGCATGATCCCGTGACCAGACACTTGGTCACTCTGAGCTCATTATGATGATGCATTACCGAGTGGGCCCAGCGATACCTCTCCGTCATACGGAGTGACAAATCCCAGTCTCGATCCATGTCAACCCAACAGACACTTTCGGAGATACCCGTAGTCTACCTTTATAGTCACCCAGTTACGTTGTGACGTTTGGTATACCCAAAGCACTCCTACGGTATCCGGGAGTTACACGATCTCATGGTCTAAGGAAAAGATACTTTGACATTGGAAAACTCTAGCAAACGAACTATACGATCTTGTGCTATGTTTAGGTTTGGGTCTTGTCCATCACATCATTCTCCTAATGATGTGATCTCGTTATCAATGACATCCAATGTCCATAGTTAGGAAACCATGACTATCTGTTGATCAATGAGCTAGTCAACTAGAGGCTCACTAGGAACATGTTGGTGTCTGTTATTCACACATGTATTACGATTTTCGGATAACACAATTATAGCATGAATAAAGACAATTATCATGAACAAGGAAATATAAAAATAATGCTTTTATTATTGCCTCTAGGGCATATTTCCAACATCTGGAGCCCGAGGGTCATCTTATTTTAGCCCCCCTGGGCCAGTGCTCCTCTGAGTGTTGGTCCAAACTAGAGTCCTGTGCAGCGCCCCCTCGGGGAAACTCGAGGTTTGGTTTTAGTTGTGTGGAGAGCTCATCTGAGTGTGCCCTGAGAACGAGATATGTGCAGCTCCTATCGGGATTTGTCAGCACATTCGGGCGGTGTTGCTGGTCTTGTTTTAACCTGTCGAAGTGTCTTGAAGAACCGAGATACCGAGTCTGATCGGAACGTCTCGGGAGGAGGTCTATTCCTTCGTTGACCGTGAGAGCTTGTCATGGGCTAAGTTGGGACTCCCCTGCAGGGATTTGAACTTTCAAAAGCCGTGCCCGCGGTTATGGGAAGATGGGAATTTTTTAATGTCCGGTTGTAGATAACTTGAACCTTAACTTAATTAAAATGAATCAACAGTGTGAGTTACCGTGATGGCCTCTTCTCGGCGGAGTCCGGGAAGTGGACACGGTGTTGGAGTACTGTTTGCGCAGGTTGCTCTCTAGTTATTCGTTCGCTCTTTGCCTCCTCTTCTCGCTCTCTTTTGCGAACAGGATAGCCACCATATATGCTAGTCGCTTGCTGCAGCTCCACATATATTTACCTTGCCATACCTATTAAGCTTAAATAGTCTTGATCGCGAGGGTGCGAGATTGCTGAGTCGCTGTGGCTCACAGATTACTATTACACCAGATGCAGGGCCTGATGATTCCGCTCCAGGTGACGCGCTTGAGCTCTAGTGGGAGTTCGACGAGGACTCTCAATGATACTATGTTTCCTTTCTTGACGATCAGTAGTGGTGCCCAGTTGGGGGTGATCGGGACCGTGTCGCATGTTGGGTTATCTTTTATTTTGGCGTCGTAGTTGGGCCATGAGTGTTTGGATGATGTAATGTTATTTATGTACCTTTATTGACATGGCGAGTGTAAGCCAACTATGTTATCTCCCCTTTTATTATCTATATAATACATGGGATGTTGTGAAGATTGCCTAACTTGCGACATATGCCTTCAATGCGATTATGTCTCTAAGTCGTGCCTCGACACGTGGGAGCTATAGTCGCATCGAGGGTGTTACAAGTTGGTATCAGAGCCTTCCCCGACCTTAGGAGCCCCATTGCTTGATCGTTATTAGCGGCCGAGTTGTGTCTAGAAAAATGTTTTGAGTCATTTAGGAATTATATATCAGAGAGTTTAGGAATTCTTTTTACTTCCCAGTCTCCTCATCGCTCTGGTAAGGCATCCTGACGTAGAATTTTGGCTCTTCTCTTCTCAAATTTCACTAAAAAAATTAGGATCACGCGGGTATCTTGGAATCGTTCCGATGGTTTTATGACGAGAACATTGTCTTGGTGCCTCCTGTCGGGGGTTTTGTGGAAGTGTCCTGGGGAGTTGAGCTCTGAGGTGTTGTCATCATAATTTTATCGTTGCAATTCTGGAATACCTGAGTTTAGTACACCGACATCGAAATTCTCTTTTATGCAGTTCGTTGGTGAGATAACCTCGACGCCACCTAGTACTGGGGCGGGAGTTCGGGAGTATCGCCATAACTTGTATAACGGATGCTTCTCGAAGGTTGAGGTAGATGGTTTCCAAAGTTTTTCTCGGTTATGTGTTGAAGGATGGATACAGCTGGATGTAGGATTTGCTAGATTTGGGTGAGATATTATGCTTCCCCTGTATCCCCAACACCTGATTGCATAACCGGAAAGGTTCGGGAGTTTCATAGGTGGGAATTCTTGTAGCTCTAGTTTCTTCTTCCATGGATATTTGGTTTGAGATTGGGATTTCTTACCGAGTATTCGTTCTTGATCCGTACCTTGTTGATTTATTTCTCTACCTAAATTCTAAGTGGCTTCTCAATTTATGGATATGTGACCATTTCAAGAGGAATGCATTCGTTCATTTTGTTCGAATGTGAAGACTATATGTTGCAATTTTCATTCCGTTGGATTCAGCTTCATTTAATCTATCTATGTGCTAATGGTGGTCAACCTCTTCAGGATGGCTCCTGCTAAGAGCACCAATCAGAATCAGAATCAAGATCCGCCACCACCTCCACCTCCTCCGGAGGCATGGAAGCTGTGATGGCCGCAACCAATGCAAACACACAGTTGATCATGCAAATTCTTCAAGAGCGCAATCAAGGCAATCAAGGGAACCAAGGCAACAATCAGAGTCACTTTGCTACACTCAACCAGTTCCTTGCTAACGGGCCAAAGACTTTCAGCAATTGTGTTGAGGCAACCGATGCTGATGATTGGCTCGAGGATCTGTGCAAGCATTTCGAGTGCAGTAACGTCAGGCCTGAGGACTTCGTCAAGTTTGCTTCCTTCCAACTCAAAGATGAAGCTGCAGAATGGTTCCAGCAGTACAAGGATTCCAGAGGAGGACGTGTGATCACATGGGATGAATTCCGTCAAGATTTCAGAGCTCATCATATCCCTCAGAGCGTGGTTGAAAGCAAGCGTGAGGAATTCCGCAACCTGAAGCATGGCTCTTTGTCTGTCTATGACTACAACAAGTTGTTTCAGAAGCTCCCCCGCTTTGCCAAGAAGGACGTACCTGATGAGAAGAGCATGATATACCAGTTCAGGGGTGGCCTCAGGGAAGAAATTCAGCTAGCTCTTGTTCTCTTTGAGCCCTTGAGGTACATGAGTTCTACAACATGACATTGAAGCAAGAGGCCGCTCAACTGAGGTGTGATGCTTCCAAGAAGTGATTCAGAGATGCTACTCCTTCTTCCTCTACTCAAGTGGCCAAGCAGCAGAAGTATTGGCTTCCTCCTCCTCCGTTTCGTCAGCCGTATCAGCAGAAGAGCAAAGGTGGCAGTGGATCTTCCCACCCACCCAACCCTGGCTTTCAGAACAAGACTTCGTCTCAACCTCGAAGATCGAGTGCTCCGTATCACCGTCCGCTTTCAGAGGTCACGTGCAACAAGTGCCAACAGAAGGGTCACTATGCCAACAAGTGTCTTAACCAGAGGCATCTTCCTCCTCCTCCTCCTCCTGTGAGATCGGCAAGTACAGCTGTGGTCAAGCATAACCTCAAGTACGCCAAGGTCAATATGGTGAATGCAGCCCAGGCAGAGGACTCATGAGATGTCATCATGGGTAACCTTCCTGTTAACGATATCCCTGCAAAAGTTCTTTTTGACACCGGTGCATCGCATTGTTTCATTTCCAAACCTTTTGCATCGAAGTATGAGTGCGATTATCAGTATCTGCAAAATTCCTTGCAAATCGTGTCACTGGGCAAGCAAATGATAGCTAATTTCTGCGTCCCGGATATTACTATCACGTTGGGCGACTACAAATTTCTAGCTTCTCCTATTGTTCTGGGTGACTCGGATATTGATCTTATTCTCGGAATGGATTGGCTTTCTAAGCACAAGGCGCATCTTGATTGTGCTGCTAGGCAGATTCAATTGACTCATTCGTCTGAGGATGTAATTGTCTTTGCCACTCGTGATGATACCATCCGTCTGTTTTCTCTCAATGAGAAGGGTGAACTGGATGCTATCTTGCAAATTCCAGTCGTTTGCGAATATCAAGACGTCTTTCTAGAAGAGCTTCCAGGAATACCTCCGCACCGGCCAGTTGAATTCGTCATTGATCTTGAGCCTGGCACGGAACCAGTGTGCAAGCGTCCTTACAAGCTCGGACCTGAAGAGTTGAAGGAGCTGAAGAAGCAACTCGATATTCAAGAGAGAATGGGTCTCATCCGGCCTAGTTCTTCTCCGTGGGGTTGTGGTGTTCTTTTTGTGAAGAATAAGGATGGAATGGACCGACTTTGTGTTGATTACCATCCATTGAACAAGAAGACTATCAAGAACAAATACCCACTTCCCAACATCAACGAGCTGTTCGAACAACTCAAAGGTGCCCAAGTATTCTCCAAGCTTGATCTCCGTATGGGTTATCATCAGATTCGAATCCGTGAGCAAGATATTCCCAAGACGGCTTTCAGGACAAGCTATGGGTCATATGAATACACTGTCATGTCTTTTGGCCTCGTCAACGCTCCTCCGACTTTCTCTTGCATGATGAACTTCATCTTCAACGCCTACACCAATGACTTCGTTTTGGTCTATCTCGACGACATTCTGGTTTTCTCGAAGAACAAGGAAGATCATGCCAAGCACTTGCGTTTGGTACTCGATAAGTTGAGGGAACACCAGTTCTACGCCAAGTTCTCCAAGTGCGAATTTTGGCTCGATGAGGTTCTTTATCTTGGTCATATCATCTCTGCCAAGGGCATTGCGGTGAATCCTGAGAAGGTGTCTGCAATTGTGAATTGGGAACCTCCTCAGAACGTGAAGCAACTCCGTAGCTTCCTCGGTCTCGCAAGTTATTGTCGAAGATTCGTTGAAAACTTTTCTAAGATCGCGAAGCCTCTCTCAAATCTTCTCCAGAAGCACGTCAAGTACGTTTGGTCTCCGGAGTGTGACATTGCTTTCAACACTTTGAAAGAGAAATTGATCACTGCTCCAGTTCTAACTCCGCCTGATGAATCCAAGCCGTACGAGGTCTTTTGTGATGCCTCTCTCCCAGGTCTTGGCATAGTGTTGATGCAAGAGAAGAAAGTTGTTGCTTATACCTCTCGCCAGTTGAAGCCTAATGAGAAGAACTACCCCACTCATGATCTCGAGTTGGCGGCTGTTGTGCATGCTCTTTTGACTTGGAGACATCTCTTATTGAGAAGAAAAGTGGACATCTTCACTGACCACAAGAGTCTCAAGTACATCTTCACTCAGCCTAATCTCAACCTCAGGCAAACTCGATGGGTCGGAATGATTCAAGAGTATAATCCGAGTATCGAGTATACTCCAGGCAAGGCCAATGTGATTGCTGACGCATTGAGCGGGAAGGCTTATTGCAACAGTCTGAATTCTCAAGCCTTATCAACTCGAGCTTTTTGAAGCTTTCCGCAATCTTAATCTGCATGTTGTTCCTCAAGGTTTCCTCGCCAACCTTCAAGTCTCTCCTACCTTGGAAGACCAGATTCGCCAAGCCCAGCTTCTTGATGCTATGGTGAAAAAGGTGAAGATTGGGATTGCCAAGAGCCAACCCAAGTACAAGTGCTACCGCCTTGATGACAAGGATACTCTCTTCTTCGAGGATCGTATTGTTGTGCCCAAAGGTGAACTTCGTAAAGTGATCATGAACGAGGCTCACAATTCTCTCCTCTCCATCCACCCTGGGAGCACGAAGATGTATTAGGACCTCAAGCAGGCTTATTGGTGGACTCGAATGAAGCGCGAGATTGCTCAATTCGTGAATGAGTGTGATGTCTGCAGAAGAGTGAAGGCAGAACATCAAAGGCCAGCTGGTCTCCTCCAACCTCTTGCCATTCCAGAATGGAAGTTTGACCACATTGAAATGGCCTTCGTGACTGGGTTTCCAAAGTCCAAGCGTGGCAATGATGCTATATTTGTTGTCATCGACAAACTCACTAAAGTGGCTCATCTTCTGCCTATCAAGGAGTCTATCACTGCATCTCAATTGGCAGAACTATATACCTCTCAGATTGTCTCTCTGCACGGTATCCCACAAGTGATCCCTTCAGACCGTGGCAGCATCTTTACCTCCAAGTTTTGGGATTCTTTTCAGAAGGCCATGGGCACCAACATCCGCTTCAGCATAGCTTTCCATCCTCAAACTAGCGGTCAAGTCGAGCATGTCAACCAGATTCTTGAAGATATGCTCAGGGCTTGTGTGATCTCCTTCGGCATGAAGTGGGAGGATTGTCTTCCATATGCTGAATTCTCCTACAACAACAGTTATCAAGCAAGTTCGGGCAAGGCCCCATTTGAAGTTCTGTATGGCAAGAAGTGTCGTACCCCTCTCAACTGGTCCGAAACTGGTGAACGTCAGCTTTTGTGAAATGACTTAATCACAGAGGCAGAGGAAATGTGCAAAGTCATTCGAGATAACCTCAAAGTAGCCCAATCCCGTCAGAAGAGATACTATGACAGTAAGCACCGTGATTTGGCTTTCGAGATCGGAGATCGTTTTTACCTTCGCGTCTCTCCTATGAAAGGTACTCGTTGCTTCGGTATCAAAGGGAAGCTTGCCCCCAGATACGTGAGACCTTTCAAGATTGTCAGCAAGAGAGGCGATCTCGCCTATCAACTCGAGCTTCCCTCAAACTTTGCAAATGTTCATGACGTGTTCCATGTCTCTCATCTTCGAAAGTGCTTCAAGACTCCTGACCGCACTGTCAACTTTGAGGATATTGAGCTCCAAGAAGATCTCTCCTATCGTGAGCACCCAGTTGCTATTCTTGAAGAGACTGATAGCAAGACTCGCAACAAGTCAATCAAATTCCTCAAAGTCAAGTGGTCACACCATTCCGACCGTGAAGCTACCTGGGAACGCGAGGATCACCTCCGTTCTGAGTACCCGGCGTTCTTTCAGTACTAGATCTCGGGACGAGATCCTTTCGTAGTGGTGGAGTGTTGTAACACCCCGGATATGACTTTCCCAATATGTACTCCAACTCTTGCCGTTTCCGGCCTTAAGTTATCTTATTTTTCTTGGGTTTGGGTTTTTTTGTCTCCGTGTGTTGTTTTCGTTGTCATGCTTCTCATATCATCTCATCATGTGCATTGCATTTGCATACGCGTTCATCTCATGCATTCGAGCATTTTCCCCGTTGTCCGTTTTGCATTCCGGCGCTCCGTTCTCCTCCGGTGGTCATTTCTACCTTTCTTTCGTGTGTGGGGATTAAACATTTCCGGATTGGACCGAGACTTGCCAAGCGGCCTTGGTTTACTACCGGTAGACCGCCTGTCAAGTTTCGTACCATTTGGACTTCGTTTGATGCTCAAACGGTTAACCGAGGGACCGAAAAGGCCTCGTGTGTGTTGCAGCCCAACACCCTTTCAATTTGGCCCAAAACCCACCTAAAACTTCTCCATCATCTAGAGCGTTCGATCACGATCGCGTGGCCGAAAACCGCATCTCATTTGGACTCTCCTAGCTCCCTCTACCTATAAATATGTGCTCCCCTCCCGAAATTCGCGGATGAACCCTAACCATCTTCCTCCTCGCGCCGCCGGACAACGTCCACGCCGAGTCGGACATGTCCGACTAGCCGCCGCCACCCCCACGTGTCACGCCCCCGTTGGCCCGGCCGCAACCCCTGCCGCCGGCCTGCCGAAGCCCGGGGCGGTCCCTCGTCGCCGCCTCCCGGGCCGCGTCCCCGCGCCCGCGCCGCCCGAGGAGCTGCCAAGCGCCGCCGCCAGGGGGCCCGAGCGCGCCGTCCCGGACTCCTCCACGTCGCCTCACCGGGGATCTCGCCGGATCCAGCTTCCCCGACAGCTCCGGCCACCGCCCCTCTTCTCCGGCGAGAGGATCCGGCCGCCTCGGTTCGCGTGCCGCCGGATCGGATCCAGATCCGAGCTACAGTGAAACCCTAGAGGGTTGACTATTTCCCTCTCCCATATATTTTTTGCATACTTCACAGCATCATAACACCTCATCCGTAACTCCGTTTTGGGCATATAGCGTATCAAAATGTCCGCTTCAGAGAGTACATCATTTCATTCCATTGCATCATTTTCATTTGAGTTCATCTTGATGCCCAAAATGCTTTTAGAAGAGTGCAACTTGAGATAATTGTCAGATCTGCTACTCCATTTAGATATTTGTCATTTTTGCCATGATTATTGTGTGCATGATATGCCCTGGTGCTCTACATATGTTTTGTTAAGGGTTTTGCCATCTTTCCATAGGTGCAACCCATGTATTTTTGTGATGTGTGTGGTGACTAGCACAAGCTTGCAAAGTGAGGCACTTGGTAATGCTGATTTCAGGGACTTAGCATTTCCACTAAGTCCTTGACCTGTTTATCTCATATGGACACATGTTCATGTTGTTTCCTAGTGATCCGGGCCTCTTTTGAGGATGATCAGTAAGGATGTTTTGTTAATCTTGTAGCGCTCTATCCATCCATGTCTTTGTTTGAAATTTTGGAGCACCCTAGCTTGAGTCAATCGAGCTCTACTTTTGCTACTTCGTGAATCTGGGCAGATTGTCTACTTGTTAGCGATTTTGCCGAGGATGTTGTAGTTGATCAGTGCATGCTATGCTATTGTTCTCGCCAAGTCTAGCTTGCATTTTGTGTATTCTTGATGGATGTATGCTTAGCTTGTCATGACTTGCTCCGTAGTGAGTTCATCGAGCTCGTAAACATGCCTACTTGATATCTGTTTCAGCATGCTCCAGTTTTCACCAAGTCTGAGAACTGCTTATGTTTTTGCCATGTTTGCATGCTTGCAATTGTATTTTCTGATCCCTTTTGGCTCAAGGTCACTAAGGGACTTTTGTTAAGCTCTTTGAGTAGCTCCATGCCATGCTTTATTTTGCCATGTTCAGGTCCTGTAGCATATAGTTTTCATGCTCCGAAGTGTGCTACCTGATCTGAAATTCCAGACAAGTGTTAATTTCACTAAGTCTGAAATCTGTTTGTCATATGCATTTTTGCCATGCTTGTTTGAACCTGTTAATGGATGAATTGGCCTTAGCTCAGTGCTAGACTTTTGTCAAGAATCATGAATGAATCCCATCCCTGTATTTTGTTTTCATATTTGAGTGTTGTAGCATGTTCATCTCATTGCATTTAGATGGCTACTTGTTGTAAATCGCAGACCGGTGTCATATTTGAATCGCTTGCCATTTCCAAACCGTAACTCCGATTCCGGCGTTCTTTATATCGTTTTCAAGCGATTTCATCTCATCTTTCCAGTGGCACACTTGGATTCCCAAGTTGAGGCCAGGATCATGCATCCCTTGTCAAATCTTGCATATGCATCCCGCATAGCATACCATCCTTGCATCATATTGTTTGAGCTTGCACGTGGTTGATTGTGTTCCGTTTGCTTGTTTGTCTTGTTTGGGTAGAGCCGAGAGAAAAGTTCGCTAAAGAGGAGCCTGTTGAGTTTGCTTTCGAGGATCCAGTCAACTCTGACAACTTTGCAGGCAAGATGATCATACCCTCGAAATCACTACTATCTTTGCTTTGCTAGATGCTCGCTCTTTTGCTATGCCAATGCTACGATGCCTACCACTTGCTTTCAAGCCTCCCAAATTGCCATGTCAAACCTCTAACCCACCATGTCCTAGAAAACCGTTGATTGGCTATGTTACCGCTTTGCTCAGCCCCTCTTATAGCGTTGCTAGTTGCAGGTGAAGATTGGAGACCGTTCCTTGTTGGAACATTATTTACTTGTTGGGATATCATTATATTGCCATGCTATCTTAATGCATCTATATACTTGGTAAAGGGTGGAAGGCTCGGCCTCTCGCCTAGTGTTTTGTTCCACTCTTGCCGCCTAGTTTCCGTCATATCGGTGTTATGTTCCCGGATTTTGCGTTCCTTACGCGGTTGGGTTATAATGGGAACCCCTTGACAGTTCGCCTTGATTAAAACTTTTCCAGCAATGCCCAACCTTGGTTTTACCATTTGCCACCTAGCCTCTTTTTCCCTTGGGTTTCTGGAGCCCGAGGGTTATCTTATTTTAGCCCCCCCCCTGGGCCAGTGCTCCTCTGAATGTTGGTCCAAACTAGAGTCCTGTGCAGCGCCCCCTCGGGGAAACTCGAGGTTTGGTTTTAGTTGTATGGAGAGCTCATCTGAGTGTGCCCTGAGAACGAGATATGTGCAGCTCCTATCGGGATTTGTCGGCACATTCGGGCGGTGTTGCTGGTCTTGTTTTAACCTATCGAAGTGTCTTGAAGAACCGAGATACCGAGTCTGATCGGAACGTCTCGGGAGGAGGTCTATTCCTTCGTTGACCGTGAGAGCTTGTCATGGGCTAAGTTCGGACTCCCCTGCAGGGATTTGAACTTTCAAAAGCCGTGCCCACGGTTATGGGCAGATGGGAATTTGTTAATGTCCGGTTGTAGATAACTTGAATCTTAACTTAATTAAAATGAATCAACAGTGTGATTTACCGTGATGGCCTCTTCTCGGCGGAGTCTGGGAAGTGGACACGGTGTTGGAGTAATGTTTGCGCAGGTTGCTCTCTAGTTATTCGTTCGCTCTTTGCCTCCTCTTCTCGCTCTCTTTTGCGAACAGGATAGCCACCATATATGCTAGTCGCTTGCTGCAGCTCCACATATATTTACCTTGCCATAGCTATTAAGCTTAAATAGTCTTGATCGCGAGGGTGCGAGATTGTTGAGTCCCTGTGGCTCATAGATTACTATTACACCAGATGCAGGGCCTGATGATTCCGCTCCAGGTGACGCGCTTGAGCTCAAGTGGGAGTTCGATGAGGACTCTCAATGATACTATGTTTCCTTTCCTGACGACCAGTAGTGGTGCCCAGTTGGGGGTGATCGGGACCGTGTCGCATGTTGGGTTATCTTTTATTTTGGCACCGTAGTCGGGCCATGAGTGTAAGCCAACTATGTTATCTCCCCTTTTATTATCTATATAATACATGGGATGTTGTGAAGATTGCCTAACTTGCGACATATGCCTTCAATGCGATTATGTCTCTAAGTCGTGCCTCGACACGTGGGAGCTATAGTCGCATCGAGGGTGTTACAAAAGAGACCTGCCGGTAACGAGATTGAACTAGGTATTCAGATACCAACGATCGAATCTCGGGCAAGTAACATACCGATGACAAAGGGAACAACGTATGTGATCACGGACCCGCTATTGGTTATTGACCGGAGACGTGTCTCGGTCATGTCTACATAGTTCTCGGACCCGTAGGGTCCGCACGCTTAAATTTCGATGACAGTTATATTATGAGTTTATGTGTTTTGATGTACCGAAGGTAGTTCGGTGTCCCGGATGTGATCACGGACAGGACGACGAGTCTCAAAATGGTCGAGACATGAAGATTGATATATTGGACGACTATATTCGGACACCGGAATGGTTCCGGGGGTTATCGGATATATACCAGAGTACCGGGGGGTTACCGGAACCCCCCCCCCCAAGGGGGGGGGGGTTATTGGGCCTCATGGCCCAAGTGGTGGAAGAGGAGAGGCGGCAGGAGGTGGCGCGCGGCCCCCCTTCTCCTTCCTTCTCTCCACCTCCTCCTTCCCCCTTCTCCTAGTTGGAATAGGAAAGGGGGGCAAAACCTACTTGGAGTAGGATTGCCCCCCCTTGGGTGCGCCTCCTCCCCTTGGCCGGCCCCCTCCTCCTCCCCCCTTTATATACGGAGGAGGGGGGCACCCCATAGACACAACAATTGATCTCTTGGATCTTTTAGCCGTGTGCGGTGCCCCCCTCCACCATAATCCACCTCGATCATATCGTAGCGGTGCTTAGGCGAAGCCCTGCGTCGGTAGAACATCATCATCGTCACCACGCCATTGTGCTGACGGAACTCTCCCTCAAAGCTCGGCTGGATCGGCGTTCGAGGGATGTCATCGAGTTTAACGTGTGCGGAACTCGGAGGTGTCATGTGTTCGGTGCTTGATCGGTCGGTTCGTGAAGACGTACGACTACATCAACCGCTTTGTGCTAACGCTTCCACTTTCGGTCTATGAGGGTACGTGGACACACTCTCCCCTCTCGTTGCTATGCATCACCATGATCTTGCGTGTGCGTAGGAATTTTTTTGAAATTATTACGTTCCCCAACAATGGCATCTGAGCCAGGTTTTATGCGTTGATGTTATATGCACGAGTAGAAAACAAGTGAGTTGTGGGAGATATAAGTCATACTGCTTACCAGCATGTCATACTTTGGTTCGGTGGTATTGTTAGATGAAGCGGCCCAGACCGACATTACGCGTATGCTTACGCGAGACTGGTTCTACCGACGTGATTTGCACACAGGCGGCTGGCGGGTGTCAGTTTCTCCAACTTTAGTTGAACCGAGTGTGGCTACGCCCGGTCCTTGAGAAGGTTAAAATAGCACTAACTTTACGAACTATCGTTGTGGTTTTGATGCGTAGGTAATAACGGTTCTTGCTCAGCCCGTAGCATCCACGTAAAACTTGCAACAACAAAGTAGAGGACGTCTAACTTGTTTTTGCAGGGCATGTTGTGATGTGATATGGTCAAGGCATGATGCTATATTTTATTGTATGAGATGATCATGTTTTGTAACCGAGTTATCGGCAACTGGCAGGAGCCATATGGTTGTCGCTTTATTGTATGCAATGCAATAGCCCTGTAATGCTTTACTTTATCACTAAGCAGTAGCGATAGTCGTAGAAGCATAAGTTGGCGAGACGACAACGATGTTACGATGGAGATCAAAGTGTCGCACCGGTGACAATGGTGATCATGATGGTGCTTCAGAGATGAAGATCACAAGCACAAGATGATGATGGTCATATCATATCACTTATATTGATTGCATGTGATGTTTATCTTTTATGCATCTTATCTTGCTTTGATTGACGGTAGTATTATAAGATGATCTCTCACTAAATTATCAAGGTATAAGTGTTCTCCCTAAGTATGCACCATTGTGAAAGTTCGTCGTGCTGAGACACCACGTGATGATCGGGTGTGATAGGCTCTACGTTCAAATACAATGGGTGCAAAACAGTTGCACACACGGAATACTCAGGTTAAACTTGACGAGCCTAGCATATGCAGATATGGCCTCGGAACACTGAGACCGAAAGGTCGAGCGTGAATCATAACTAGATATGATCAACATAGTGATGTTCACCATTGAAACTACTCCATCTCACGTGTTGATCGGACATGGTTTATTTGATTTGGATCACGTGATCACTTAGAGGATTAGAGGGATGTCTATCTAAGTGGGGGTTCTTAAGTAATATGATTAATTGAACTTAAATTTATCATGAACTTAGTACCTGATAGTTTTTTGCTTGTCTATGTTGATTGTAGATAGATGGCTCGTGCTGTTGTTCCGTTGAATTTTAATGTGTTCCTTGAGAAAGCAAAGTTGAAAGATGATGGTAGCAATTACACGGACTGGGTCCGTAACTTGAGGATTATCCTCATTGCTACACGGAATAATTACGTCCTGGAAGCACTGCTGGGTGCCAGGCCTGCTGCAGATGCTGCTGACAACATTAAGAACGTTTGGCAGAGTAAAGCTGATGACTACTTGATAGTTCAGTGTGCCATGCTTTACAACTTAGAACCGGGACTTCAACGACGTTTTGAACGTCATGGAGCATATGAGATGTTCCAGGAGTTGAAGTTAATATTTCAAGAAAATGTCCGGATTGAGAGATATGAAGTCTCCAATAAGTTATATAGTTGCAAGATGGAGGAGAATAGTTCTGTCAATGAACATATACTCAAAATGTCTAGGTATCATAATCACTTGACTCAACTGGGAGTTAATCTTCCTCTTGATAGTGTCATTGACAGAGTTCTTCAACCACTGCCACCAAGCTACGAAAGCTTCGTGATGAACTATAATATGCAAGGGATGGATAAGACAATTCCTGAGCTCTTCGCAATGCTAAAGGCTACGGAGGTAGAAATCAAAAAGGAGCATCAAGTGTTGATGGTCAACAAGACCACTAGTTTCAAGAAAAAGGGTAAAGGGAAGAAGAAGGGGAACTTCTAGAAGAACGGCGAACAAGTTGCTGCTCAAGAGAAGAAACCGAAGTCTGGTCCTAAGCCTGAAACTGAGTGCTTCTACTGCAATCAGACTGGTCACTGGAAGTGGAACTGCCCCAAGTATTTGGCGGATAAGAAGGATGGCAAGGTGAACAAACATATATGTGATATACATGTTGTTGATGTGTACCTTACTAATGCTCGCAGTAGCACCTGGGTATTTCATACTGGTTCTGTTGCTAATATTTGCAACTTGAAATAGGGACTATGGATTAAGCGAAGATTGGCTAAGGACGAGGTGACAATGCGCGTGGGAAATGGTTCCAAAGTCGATGTGATCGCAGTCGGCACGCTACCTCTACATCTATCTCCGGGATTAGTTTTAGACCTGAATAATTGTTATTTGGTGCCAGCATTGAGCATGAACATTCTATCTGGATCTTGTTTGATGCGAGACAGTTATTCATTTAAATCGGAGAATAATGGTTGTCCTATTTATATGAGTAATATCTTTTATGGTCATGCACCCTTGAAGAGTGGTCTATTCTTATTGAATCTCGATAGTAGTGATACACATATTCATAATATTGAAGCCAAAAGATGCAGAGTTGATAATGATAGTGCAACTTATTTGTGGAACTGCCGTTTAGGTCATATTGGTGTAAAGCGCATGAAGAAACTCCATACTGATGGACTTTTGGAACCACTTGATTATGAATCACTTGGTACTTGCGAACCGTGCCTCATGGGCAAGATGACTAAAACATCATTCTCCGGAACTATGGAGCGAGCAACAGATTTGTTGGAAATCATACATACAGATGTATGTGGTCCAATGAATGTTGAGGCTCGCAGCGGGTATTGTTATTTTCTCACCTTCACAGATGATTTAAGCGGATATGGGTATATCTACTTAATGAAACATAAATCTGAAACATTTGAAAAGTTCAAAGAATTTCAGAGTGAAGTTGAAAATCATTGTAACAAGAAAATAAAGTTTCTACGATCTGATCATGGAGGAGAATATTTGAGTTACGAGTTCGGTCTTCATTTGAAACAATGCGGAATACTTTCGCAACTCACGCCACCCGGAACACCACGGCGTAATGGTGTGTCTGAACGTTGTAATTGTACTTTACTAGATATGGTGCGGTCTATGATGTCTCTTACTGATTTACCGCTATCATTTTCGGTTTATGCTTTAGAGACAGCTGCATTCACGTTAAATAGGGCACCATCGAAATCCATTGAGACGACGCCTTATGAACTGTGGTTTGGCAAGAAACCAAAGTTGTCATTTCTTAAAGTTTGGGGATGCGATGCTTATGTGAAAAAACTTCAACCTGATAAGCTCGAAACCAAATCGGAGAAATGTGTCTTCATAGGATACCCAAAGGAAACTGTTGGGTACACCTTCTATCACAGATCTGAAGGCAAAACGTTTGTAGCTAAATTTGGATCCTTTCTAGAGAAGGAGTTTCTCTCAAAAGAGGTGAGTGGGAGGAAAGTAGAACTTGATGAGGTAACTGTACCTGCTCCCTTATTGGAAAGTAGTTCATCACAGAAACCGGTTCCTGTGACACCTACACCAATTAGTGAGGAAGTTAATGATGATGATCATGAAACTTCAGATCAAGTTTTTACTAAACCTCGTAGGTCAACCAGAGTGAGATCCGCACCACAGTGGTACGGTAATCCTGTTCTGGAGGTCATGTTGCTAGAGCATGACGAACCTACAAACTATGAAGAAGCGATGGTGAGCCCAGATTCCGCAAAATGGCTTGAGGCCATGAAATCTGAGATGGGATCCATGTATGAGAACAAAGTGTGGACTTTGGTTGACTTGCCCGTTGATCGGCAAGCCATTGAAAATAAATGGATCTTCAATAAGAAGACTGACGCTGATGGTAATGTTACTATCTATAAAGCTCGACTTGTTGCAAAAGGTTTTCGACAAGTTCAAGGGATTGACTACGATGAGACTTTCCCACCCGTAGCGATGCTTAAGTCTGTCCGAATCATGTTAGCAATTGCTGCATTTTATGATTATGAAATTTAGCAAATGGATGTCAAAACTGCATTCCTGAATGGATTTCTGGAAGAAGAGTTGTATATGATGCAATCGGAAGGTTTTGTCGAACCAAAGGGAGCTAACAAAGTGTGCAAGCTCCAGTGATCCATTTATGGACTGGTGCAAGCCTCTCGGAGTTGGAATAAATGTTTTGATAGTGTGATCAAAGCATATGGTTTTATACAGACTTTTGGAGAAGCCTGTATTTACAAGAAAGTGAGTGGGAGCTCTGTAGCATTTCTGATATTATATGTGGATGACATATTGTTGATTGGAAATGATATAGAATTTCTGGATAGCATAAAAGGATATTTGAATAAGAGTTTTTCAATGAAAGACCTCGGATGAAGCTGCTTATATATTGGGCATCAAGATCTATAGAGATAGATCGAGACGCTTAATTGGACTTTCACAAAGCACATACCTTGACAAAGTTTGAAGAAGTTCAAAATGGATCAAGCAAAGAAAGGGTTCTTGCCTGTGTTACAACATGTGAAGTTGAGTAAGACTCAATACCCGACCACTGCAGAAGATAGAGAGGAAATGAAAGATGTTCCCTATGCTTCAGCCATAGGCTCTATCATGTATGCAATACTGTGTACCAGACCTGATGTGTGCCTTGCTATTAGTTTAGCAGGGAGGTACGAAATTAATCCAGGAGTGGATCACTGGACAGCGGTCAAGAATATCCCGAAATACCTGAAAAGGACGAAGGATATGTGTCGGCGTTCTGGGAACGGGGGTCCCCAAACTTTCCTGCCTGCGGCCCATGGCGTGGCGGAGCCAGCAGGACGTATGGCCCATCTTCAGCAACAAAGCATCCAAGACCCTCGCAAGGGTCCAAGCCTCGCGAGGAAGATGACGCAAGACCTCCTCCCGAGCGGCCTAGTCAGGCAGGCTCATGAGGGGCGGAGATAACAAGGCGAGGCGAACCTCACGAGGCTCTCGTGATGTGAGCCATGACGATCGACACCAGGCGGGCGCCAGGCGGGCGCCAGCGCACACAGCGTCCTTGTTTCCTCTTTGGTGCAAAGGGGGCAAGTGCAGCCGCGAAGTACCGAGGCATCAGGCAAAGGTTGCCATTTCGGTGCAACAAGACCAAGACCATGGACTGCAAGATGGAGGTCATCGTGGACCCCAAGACAGCGTCACCACCAGAGCCTTTCACAGGCAAAGACCGCTTTTGTCAGGATAGCTTGTACTATCTGTCCCCCTTTGAATTAGCCCACCATTGTTGGCTCCCTTCCCGCTCAATATTTGGGAAGAGGACCAGGCCCTCTATAAATAGGACTAGCCAGCATAGTAGAGGCATCTGATCTTAGCTTGAGGGAATCTACACACCACAAGTTCATACGCACAAGAACACCTCAACATCAGGAGGCTGTTCTTCCCCTTGTATTGTTCATCATCAGCCCAAGAGGCAATCCACCACCACCACACTGGAGTAGGGTATTACACCACAACGGTGGCCCGAACCAATATAAACCTCGTGTCTTCCTATGTTGTGAGTTCGCCGAGTTCGTCCGCAAGATCTTAGCGAGCTAGAGCGTAGATCGGTAGGAGGGAAAGACTTCTCACGCACCCAAGTGTTCGAACCTTAAGGGTTTGCCGGAACCCCACATCCGACATTTGGCGCGCCAGGTAGGGGTGCACCATAGCTTCCTTTCCGCCAGTTCGTCACTCCGTCGGTCCGTCGTCTCCATGTCGGACGCTCGCCGTGCTCGAGCTGAGCGTCGGGCTGCCCTCGCCGCCCGCGTCGCTCAGACGGCTCCCGTCGTCGGGCCACCTCGCCGTTCTCCGTCCCCCGCCGCCGACGCTGCCACCGGCCCGGTGGGGAACGAGCAGCAGGCGTCCTCGCAGCATCCTTCGGTGCAGCAGGACGGCCGCACCGCTACTCCATCACTCACCCCTGCTAGTTCTTCGTCCCACGCGCACCGCGCTCCCATGGAGGCACGGGTCGCGCTCATCGCAGCAAACGAGCTCCTGCGTTACCGCCCCATCGACGACCTCTATGAGGAGTGGCTCGACCGCGTCGCCGAGCTCGTCCGTGCCGCAGGGGGCTCTCCGACGCCGTCCCACTCTCTGCCTCCCCCTCAACCAGCCGCGGGCGACGGGGCTCATGGCGTGCCTCCACCGCCTCGACCCCAAGACGGTGACTTGGCACCAAGGCGCGCGCCTCCGCGGCGTGATCCACCGCGCCCGGCGCCCGTGCGCGAAGAAAGAAGCTGCCAAGAAATCCCGCGGCCGCGAGAAGCTGCACCGGCGCTCCCCGCGCCACCTCACCAAGACCGCATGCCGCCTGCAGTGGCGCAGCGCGGACCTCGCCAAGACCAAGTTCCGCCTCAGAAGCGGGCCCCGGCTACGATAGCTGGATGTCGTGCCTTCACCCCCGAACTGCGTAGCGTCGCCTGGCCAGGCAAGTTCAAGCCAGATCTACCTCCTCGATATGACGGCACTGCCGACCCCGCGGAGTTCCTGCAGCTCTATGAGCTGAGCATCGAAGGGGCCAATGGCGACGAAAAAGTCATGGCGAACTGGTTTCCCATGGCTCTCAAGGATGGGGCCTGCTCCTGGCTCCTGAACCTGCAGCATGGCTCGATCTCCTCCTGGGACGAGATGCGCGACCGCTTCGTCACCAACTTCCAGGGCACTCGCGACCGCCCACCGGCCGCGGGCGATCTACTCCGCATCAAGCAACAGCCAAGAGAGACCCTCCATAAGTACATCCAGCGCTTGAACAACACCCGCCTCAAGATCCCTAAGGTCACGGACGAAGCCATCATCTCCGCGTTCTCAGACGGCCTCCATGACGTCAAGTGAAGGAAGAGCTGGCTATCCACGAGGAGCATTGCACATCTCAGGAGCTGTTCAACCTGGCGACCATGTGCGCAAGAGCTGAGGAGGGGCGCCTCTCTCTCCTTGAGCTGCCAGCTGCAGGAGTGGAGGAGAAGAAGGCCAAGTCCAAGGACGTGAAGCGCAAGGAGGCAGTAGTGCTCGCAGCGAAGCCCGACACCAAGCGAGGCAGAGATCAGCCCGAGTCATCCAAGAACGGCCGTCCGTTATGCGCCTTCCACAACCTGAACACCCACAACACCAACGACTGTCAAGAGCTCAGAGCCATACGAGAAGGACGCTTCGGTCGGCGCCCCGAGCACAATTACCGGGGCTAAGGCCATGGAGGAGGACGCGGAGGCGGACGCTGGGACGACCATGGCCCACGCCAGGAGTGGCGCGACAGGCCTCGTGAGGACCGCTGGTAGGACCAACCTCGCGAGGGCGCCTGGAGGGACCGGCCTCGTGAGGATCGCCCCCAGGGCAACGCTGGTCTTCCCCCGTTGCTGCCACCGAGAAGGAACGACGACCACCACCAGGACGAGGGGGCTGGGGGCTTCTAGGAGCCGTGTGCGATCGCTTGCATCTTGGGCGGTGCTCAGGCCCCAGCCTCTCAGTGCATCTTCAAATAGTACGCTCGCGAGGTGAACACGGCGCTCCCCAAGCTCGAGGCCACGTGCCCGCTCAGGTGGTCCCAATGGGCCATCACCTCCGACTCGGCCAACCAGCTCAAGTGCGCAGCCACCGCTGGCACACTCCCTATGTTGTGCTTCCCAGTCATCAACAATGTGCAAGTCACCAAGACTCCCATCGACGATAGCGCAGGGCTCAACGTCCTATCCGTCGACACGTTCGACAACCTCCAAGTGCCCTATGAGCAGCTCCAGCCAACCAAGCCTTTCTCAGGAGTGACTGACGGTTCCACCACACCGATAGGGCAAGTACGCCTGCCTGGCACCTTCGGGGAGCACAAGAACTACCACACCAAGCTCATCGACTTCAACGTTGCGCACATCTGCCTGCTGTACAATGCCATCCTCAGGTATCCAGCCCTGGCCAAGTTCATGGTAGTCACTCATCACGGCTACAATGTTCTCAAGATGCCAGGAAGCAGGGGAATCATCACAGTCCCATGTGAAGAAAGGGATGTGGTGTGCTCCCTTGAGCGCGCCTTCCAAGCCGCAGCAATCAACAACCCTGACAACAGAAGTGAAGGCCCTCTGGAGACCATCCCCAAGAAGAAGCTGCCGCGCCGCGCAGGACCCCAAGAAGATGGCGTCGCGTCAGGAGCCCCGTCAGGATCAGCACCTGCTCCAAGGGCGCCTCCCTCCACCGCATAGGAAAGCGCGCCCGGCGCCCTCCTCGGGCAGGACTTGGGGGCTCTCTCCTGGAGAGCCTCAGACCTTGCCAACCTCACGAGGGAGGCGCTTGGGCACCACTTGGAAGCATGCTTCACGGCACGCTTTCCTCAGGAGAGCACAGGGCAAGGAGTGCCCACCACCCAGGAGTTCATCACCAAGACCACCCAAGAGCTACAAGACGCGAGAGCCATGTGCGGCAACAGCCGCTCACCGAGCGCGGCTCACCATCCAGGCGAGGGTGCTGAACTGTGCGTCTGCATTGACATCCCAGGGCTCAACAGGGCCGCATCTCAGGAACGCTTCTGGCCATCACGTGCGGGCCGCTGTGAGGGTCCACCACACAGCTACGTTCGCATGCCCTTCGGCTTGCCAAGCATGGCATCGGCCTATCAGCGCAACATGCGGCAAGTCCTGGCGGCTCAGGAGGCCAGGTTCCATGCGGTTCTAGAGGAGATGGGGACGGTCTTCACGGAACCTCCTGAGCCCCCAGAGCCTCGCGAGGCTTAGGGTCCTGGTGGCTCATGAGGAGCTATTCCTTCAACGCCTGGCTTCAGCTACACCAACTCTACTTCGTCTATAGAACCAAGTGACATCTTCCAAGTTCATTTAAGCTGGGAGCGCCCCTCGGGCTGCATTATTCCCAGGACACATGGGTCCGTCCCTATGGCATGTATCCCTTCTGCTTATGTCTTTAGCTTACCTTGTTGGGGGCGCCCATCGGGCTGCAACATCCCCACGCCACTCGGGCCGGACCCGGTGGCATGTATCTTCCTGTGTTTACCTAAGTCGATCTGCTCTTCATTCTTAACCTGCCAACTGCTATCACCTGCTCGATCATCGCCTCCCTCGGGGCCTCACACAGGCACGGCGCTGGTGCATGGGTCCGTCCCTGCCACGACCGACAAATCTGAGTGGTCGAGCTCTGGCTCGCGGCACGCGTCGTGCACGTCACCTCACCAAGCCCTCGGTGCCTTCACTTCATCTAGACCAACCAACGGCAGGTAGGCGACAGTAATGGCAAACCATGTTTCTTCTTGTGCCTGTCCACAGGGACCCCGCGGGAAGGATGGCAGGCGGCACCGCGAGTCTCCTTTTCTCTCGTGCGATTCGCTTGCGCGTTAAAAGGGGGGCTCCTGAGCATCGCGACACAGGAGCTCTTACTGGCCCTCCAGCCCTCACCCACTGGCCTTGACCACGACATCGCGACATGGCATACCAGTGGCGGTTGAGCTCGCTCGAGGGCCGGGACCTGAGGACGTAGAGCACTAAGAAGAGCTCGGGAGAAGGAAAACTCGTACGAACCAGCCTAGCTATGTCGCGTAAGTTGGCACGCAGCCCTGGCCCAACATCAGGAATCACCGCGAAGTCAGCACGATAAGTCTCGCCCTCGGATCAGCTAAATATTTGGGCCTAGTAGTCGCTCACACCATGCCGCAACCCCGTTGCAGCCAAGTCATCTTCCTTTCTTTCCTTACCATGGCCGCTTGGGCGCTAAGGGGGACCTCCTGAGCATCGCGCCTCAGGGGCTCTTACTGGACCTCGGGCCGCGCACCTCCTGGCCTTGACCACGGCATCATGCCCTGGCATACCAGCGACGGCTGTAGCCGCCTTGGGACCGGGACCCGTCAGTGTAGAGCAACAAGCTATCACGAGGAAAGAAAGGGGGACCGAGCCTTAACGGGACACGCGTTCATCAAATCTTCATAACAATGAAGATAGGTACAAAGGCATTGCAGATCCTTACGTGCCCCCACGGGGTGATTCATGATTCTTCGCAGGAAACAAAAGCTGATGCTAAGGGGAATCCTATCTACATGCTTCCATGGCAGATGCCATCATCAACAATGGGCCACGGGAGGCCAGCACCGACCCCATCCAGAACAGTGGCGGCGACGGCCGGACGCCGCAGCCCTGCTCCGAGCATGGCGAGAGCTCGGGGGGCGCGTAGCTGTCGTCGCTCGTCTCCGGAGTCTCATAGAGCTCAGGAGAGCTGCTGGACTCCCAAGGGCTGCTGCTGCTGGAGTGGTCGTGAGCGGAGCGCGCATCAGCCTCGCGCTCCTCTCCGGAGCAGCACTCTAGGCGGCGGCCCTCGGCGTTGAAAACCTTGAAGGAAAGCGTGGAGGCGCCGTCGTACTCGAAGTGGATCGCGAGGGCGCCCCTCGCACGACAGACCCGTGCGACCTTCGCCCCAGCCGTGAGTCATGAAGATCTTGCCGGTGGGGACCGCTTCGATCTCCGCTCCGGTCGCCGGAGCGCTGCACTCGGCGTGCTGTAGCCAGAGCTCGAGAGGGCCCCCTCGGCGGCATCACATCGGAGAAGAACCGCGGGAAGCGGATCCAGGAGCTCGGAGGCAACGGCGCCCACAGCACCAACTCGCGCGAGGAGTCCGCGGTGTGGACGGCACGCGTCGCCGTGGCGCGGCGACCCCGGATGCGGCGTGGGCGTCGCTGCTCGTCACTTCGTCCTCCCGAGCTCTCGGCTTGGGCGTATAGGGGTAGCAGATACCCTGGAGGAGGCCGCTCGCACCAAGGCCTCGTCACCACCTGCATCGGTGCTTCATCGCGGTGATGGATCGGCCTCTTCTTCGGTGGGAGTGGCTCCGGGACATCCCGGGGGGCTTTCCCCTTCTCTTTGGCGGAGAACCTTCTGATAGGCTCCATTGGAGCAAGAAATGAAGCAAAGAAGAAGCGGGCAAGTGAGGAAGAGATGGGCAACGGGGGCTCCTCCCCCCTCCCCATTTATAGCATGAGAAGGCCAACCGGCGTCTCCCACGATCGCAGGTAATGATAGTTTCCCTTGCATGTTGCAGGGACTTGTCAACTCGTGCAGTTGTCGAGGCAGCATGGGGAAGCGGAGACGCCCACGACCTATGGACCGCCACGCGTCAACCAAGGCCGCAGGCTTTTGGGGCCCGCGGTGCTCCGATCTTGACCCTTGGCTTCGCCGCGAAGCCAAGCCCGAGCGCACCTTGGGCCCGGGGGCTACTATCGGCATTCTGGGAACGGGGGTACCCACACTTGCCTGCCTGCGGCCCGCGGCGTGGCGGAGCCAGTAGGCCATACGGCCCATCTACACCAACAAAGCATCCAAGACCCTCGCGAGGGTCCAAGCCTCGTGAGGCGGACGATGCAAGACCTCCTCCCGAGCGGCATAGTCAGGCAGGCTCGCGAGGGGCAGAGATATCAAGGCAAGACGAACCTCACGAGGCTCTCCTGACATGAGCCATGACGATCGACACCAGGCGGGCGCCAGCGCACGCAGCGTCCTTGTTTCATCTTTGGTGTAAAGGGGGCAAGCGCAGCCGCAGAGTACCGAGGCATCAGGCAAAGGTTGCCATTTCGGTGCAACAAGACCAATACCATGGACTGCAAGACGGAGGTCATCGTGGAGCCCAAGACGGCGTCACCACCAGAGCCTTTCACAGGCGAAGACCGCTTTTGTCAGGATAGCTTGTACTAGTTGTCCCCCTTAGAATTAGCCCGCCATTTTTGGCTCCCTTCCCGCTCAATATTTGGGAAGAGGACCAGGGCCTCTATAAATAGGACTAGCCACTATAGTAGAGGCATCTGATCTTAGCTTGAGGGAATCTACACACCACAAGTTCATACACACAAGAACACCTCAACCTCAGGAGGCTGTTCTTCCTCTTGTATTGTTCATCATCAGCCCAAGAGGCAATCCACCACCACCACACTGGAGTAGGGTATTACACCACAATGGTGGCCCGAACCAGTATAAACCCCGTGTCTTTCTATGTTGTGAGTTCGTCGAGTTCGTCCTCAAGATCTTAGCGAGCTAGAGCGTAGATCGGTAGGAGGGAAAGACTTCGCGCGCACCCCAGTGTTTGAACCTTAAGGGTTTGCCGGAACCCCACATCCGACAATATGTTTCTTGTTTATGGAGGTGACAAAGAGCTTGTCGTAAATGGTTATGTCGATGCAAGCTTTGACACAGATCCGGACAATTCTAAATCGCAAACCAGATACGTGTTTTTATTAAACGGTGGAGCTGTCAGTTGGTGCAGTTCTAAACAGAGCGTCGTAGCAAGATCTACATGTGAAGCAGAGTACATAGCTGATTCGGAAGCAGCAAATTAAGGAGTTCATATTAGATCTAGGTGTCATACCTAGTGCATCAGGTCCAATGAAAATATTTTGTGACAATACTGGTGCAATTGCTTTAGCAAAGGAATCTAGATTTCACAAGAGAACCAAGCACATCAAGAGATGCTTCAACTCCATCCAGGATCAAGTCCAGGTGGGAGACATAGAGATTTGCAAGATACATAAGGATCTGAATGTTGCAGACCCGTTGACTAAGCCTCTTGCACGAGCAAAACATGATCAGCACCCAGGCTCCATGGGTGTTAGAATCATTACTGTGTAATCTAGATTATTGACTCTAGTGCAAGTGGGAGACTGAAGGAAATATGCCCTAGAGGCAATAATAAAGTTATTATTTATTTCCTTATATCATGATAAATGTTTATTATTCACGCTAGAATTGTATTAACCGGAAACATGATACATGTGTGAATACATAGACAAAACGGAGTATCACTAGTATGCCTCTACTTGACTAGCTCGTTGAATCAAAGATGGTTATGTTTCCTAACCATATACAAAGAGTTGTCATTTGATTAACGGGATCACATCATTAGGAGAATGATGTGATTGACTTGACCCATTACGTTAGCTTAGCACTTGATCGTTTAGTTTGTTGTTATTGCTTTCTTCATGACTTATACATGTTCCTGTGACTATGAGATTACGCAACTCCCGTTTACCGGAGGAACACTTTGTGTGCTACCAAATGTCACAATGTAACTGGGTGATTATAAAGGTGCTCTATAGGTGTCTCCAAAGGTACTTGTTGGGTTGGCGTATTTCAAGATTAGGATTTGTCACTCTGATTGTCGGAGAGGTATCTCTGGGCCCACTCGGTAATACACATCACTCAAGCCATGCAAGCATTGTAACTAATGAGTTAGTTGCGGGATGATGTATTACGGAACGAGTAAAGAGACCTGCCGGTAACGAGATTGAACTAGGTATTCAGATACCGACGATCGAATCTCGGGCAAGTAACATACCGATGACAAAGGGAACAACGTATCTTATTATGTGGTTTGACTGATAAAGATCTTCGTAGAATATGTAGGAGCCAATATGAGCATCCAGGTTCCGCTATTAGTTATTGACCGGAGATGTGTCTCGGTCATGTCTACATAGTTCTCGAACCCGTAGGGTCCGCACGCTTAAAGTTCGATGACGGTTATATTATGAGTTTATGTGTTTTGATGTACCGAAGGTAGTTCGGAGCCCCAGATGTGATCACGAACATGATGAGGAGTCTCGAAATGGTCGAGACATGAAGATTGATATATTGGACGACTATATTTGGACACCGGAATGGTTCCGGGGGTTATCGGATATATACCGGAGTACCGGGGGGTTACCGGAACCCCCCAGGGGTTATTGGGCCTCATGGGCCCAAGTGGTGGATGAGGAGATGCGGCAGGAGGTGGCGTGCGGCCCCCCTTGCTCAATCCGACTTGGGAAAGGGAAGGGGGCGGCGGTCCCCCTTCTCCTTCCTTCTCTCCACCTCCTCCTTCCCCCTTCTCCTAGTTGGAATAGGAAAGGGGGGGCAAAACCTACTTGGAGTAGGATTGCCCCCCCTTGGGCGCGCCTCCTCCCCTTGGCCAGCCCCCTCCTCCTCCCCCCCCCCCTTTATATACGGAGGAGGGGGGCACCCCATAGACACAACAATTAATCTCTTGGATCTTTTACCCGTTTGCGGTGCCCCCCTCCACCATAATCACCTCGCTCATATCGTAGCGGTGCTTAGGCGAAGCCCTGCGTCGGTAGAACATCATCATCATCACCATGCCGTCATACTGACGGTACTCTCCCTCAAAGCTTGGCTGGATCAGAGTTCGAGGGACATCATCGAGTTGAACGTGTGCAGAACTCGGAGGTGTCGTGCGTTCGGTGCTTGATCGGTCGGATCGTGAAGACGTACGACTACATCAACCGTGTTGTGCTAACACTTCCCCTTTTGGTCTACGAGGGTACGTGGACACACTCTCCCCTCTTGTTGCTATGCATCACCATGATCTTGCGTGTGCGTAGGAATTTTTTTGAAATTACTACGTTCCCCAACACTATACACCATCACCACTTATGCATACCACCACCATTGCTTACCCGCTTCGTACTCCGACGGGTGTTGCCACTTCGAGCTTTGAGAATTTGAGTTACGGTTTCGTGTCCTTTTGTATTTCGGCTATCTAGGTATGGTTTGACATCAACATCACCGTTGCTCATCTTCGCCACGGACGCGTCATCAATAACGACCACCTCGACTACATCTTGGTATTCGTGCAACCATTTTGACGCCATACCGTACGCAAGAAACGGTAACCTCGTCTTGGTATTGGACATATCAGTCTTGCCATTATTTTGATAGCCATCATAGCATTACTCCTTTGCGTCGCTTACCCATCGAGACTAGCTTTTGAGTATTGTCGGCAACGAGACTTATGCACATTAGTGATCATACTTCCCATAGCATACATACATCATTGTTTCATATCTTGGTATCATCTCTTATGTCACAAGGTTGTCATCGCATACACAATTGCTATCTTGGTTCGCAAAGCATTGCATGAGAAAAGAGCTCCAACATCAAAGAGCCAAACAAGCTTTTAAGCAAAAGGGAAATATAAGAAAAGATCTTTTAAGCAAGAACCATAGCATCATACAACATTAAGATTCCCATATTAGATCATCTTGGATCATATCATAAAAACACCTTGCATAGAGCATACTAGGGACAGAAGTTGTTGCATTTTTGCTTAGTAGGTTGTGCACAAGTCTTTGTATCCGCCTATTGTGCAATCATGCTAGCGTCTCTCTAGTGTTGTGCAACTAGAGCATTTTTGTGGATTCCACATTTTGGCTCACCCGTGGTTGCACGACCCCGCTTATCTTTTTGCGTGTGTGTTTCCGTGTACCTTATATTGCTTGGTATACTTGTTGCATTGCAATCTTGCGAATCTTTTCCAACATTATTTAAGCTCACCTACAATTGCATCAAATTTTGTGCCACCATCCTAACCAAGCTCCACCATAAGCTTTTACTTGTGTAGGTGTCACAAACCGACAAGAATTGGTACCAATTGTGCTATTTCCTTGTCCACATTGGAGTGATCATTGATCCACTTTCAACTTCAGTCAAGGTAAATTTGGTATTCGTTCTTCTCTTTCTACCACTCACATTTTTCTCTTGGAATGATGGATAGTCCTAGTACTTCTACCAACCCACTCTTCATTGAGCACGACGACGACATGAACTCCTACGTCACCAAGAGCCACCTCTTTGGTGCACAATGTGCTTTGCATCAAGAGCAACAAGCCATGAGTGAACGCATTGAGAACCTCGCCGCCGACTTGCGACTCTCCGAGCAACATACAAGGGACTACTTCGACCAAAAGCTCGACGATCACAAGCAAGAGAATGACGCAAGGATGGACAAGATTCGTGCTTTGTTGCTCAACCGCTCTTCTTCCACTTCATCCTCTACAAGAATGAGTCGTTCAAGTCGCCACTCCGACTTCACCCTATCCGGCTCAAGTACACCGACTTCGAACACTCTTTGACATGTCACGTGCAATGATCATCAAGCAAGCCTCAATCCTCTATGTCACACCAACTCTCAAGATCACCGACAACGTCAAACCCAAGAGGCTTTTGCGCTAGCACAAGAACGGCAACAACAACGCCAACATGAAGAGGAAGAGCGAGCGCGTCTACACCAAGTTGCACAAGATGCCGAGGCACAACACCAAGAACAACAACTCCGTGAAGCTCAAGCACTTGAGGCGCAACAAGCCCTCCAAGATTCAAGACACAAGCATTTTTGTGGATTCCACATTTTGGCTCATCCTTGGTTGCCCAACCACACTTATCTTTTTGCGTGTGTGTTTCCGTGTACCTTATATTGCTTGGTCTACTTGTTGCATTGCAATCTTGCGAATCTTCTCCAACATTATTGAAGCTCACTTACAATTGCATCAAATTTTGTGCCACCATCCTAACCAAGCTCCACCATAAGCTTTTACTTGTGTAGGTGTGAGAAACCGACAAGAGCTAGTACCAATTGTGCTATTTCCTTGTCCTACATTGGAGTGATCATCGATCCACTTTCAACTTTGGTCAAGGTACATTTGGTATTCGTTCTTCTCTTTCTACCACTCACATTTGTCTTGGAATGATGGATAGGCCAAGTACTTCTAAAAACCCACTCTTCATTGAGCACGATGATGACATGAACTCCTACGTCACCAAGAGTCACCTCTTTGGTGCACAACGTGCTTTGCATCAAGAGCAACAAGCCATGAGTGAACACATCAACAACCTCGCCGCCGACTTGCGACTCTCCGACCAATGTACAAGGGACTACTTCGACCACAAGCTCGACGATCACAAGCAAGAGAATGACGCAAGAATGGACGAGATTCACGCTTTGTTGCTCAACCATTCTTGTTCCACTTCGTCTTCATCAAGAAGGAGTCGCTCTAGTCGGAACTCCGACTTCACCCTCTCCGGTTCAAGTACGCTGACATCGAACACTCTTTGACGTGCTGCGCTCAACGATCATCAAGCAAGCATCAATCCTCTACGCGACACCAACTCTCAAGAGCACCGACAATGTCAAACCCAAGAGGCTTTTGTGCTAGCACGAGAACTGATGTAGGGTAGAACCCTAATCGCCCGATCTTTCACGAAAGGAGCGGATCCCGCGATGAACACGAAGAACACAAGGGGGAAACAAGGGGAAACACAAGGGAAAACATGGGAGAATCACTAAACCAACACAAGATAGTCACACATGTGCTAGATCCTCGGATACATAAGAGTTCACACGGTACACGATCAACTAGGGATGATACAAGGGTAGACGGTCTTCTCCATGAGGAGGTCTTGATGTTCTTCTCCATGAGGAGGTCTTGAATCGAAAGGGATCTTCTCTGAAGAGGCCGCGGTCTCTCTCGAGGAGTAGATCCGATGTGGATGAGCAATGCTCTATCTCTCAAATGAGCTAAACCAATGCTAACCCTAGCTAGAAGGAATAGGAGGGCTATATATAGTCTAAGTGAAAATGGGGGAAAAGTAGGGGTACATGGGCCTCGGGCCCAAAACTGGACACAGCCAGGTACCGGATGTCCGCTGGGGACCGGTCGTCCGGTGTTTCATGATCGTCCGGTCATCCGGTCTCCTCTGGATGTTCCGAAGAGGTTGGCTCGGGTGCGGTCGCGCCGGCCGGGGCCGGACGGCCGCTCCTTTGCCTCAGGTGCAGGGGCACCGCTCATCCGGTCTGGACCGGACGTCCCCTCGCTGGGGCTCGGCTGATGCTTCAGGCGCCGGACGTCCGGTCCCGGCTGGTCGTCTGGTGGCCGGGACTTTTCCTGCAACCCTTCTTCTTCGTCTCCGTCTTCACATCCATCTTCCTCTCCTTCTTCTCCTCTCTCCTTAGCTTCTCCTTGATACCTGAGTATGCACAATGTGTCCATATGAGGTAGTAGCCATGCCTCATGTGCATCGAAGTGGAATCGTGAGAGGAGAGATGTCACCTCGGTTTTAAGACCTCTAGCGCGTGCTCGTGTCATGGGTCCGAGTGGTGTCGTAGGAGATGTAGTTGGGGTCCATGGGGATGACCTTGGGATGCTCCGCATCATCTCCCCTCCCTTGGGGAAGATCCGTACTCGGATCAAATTCTTCATCACCATGGAAGGGGGAGAGATCTTTGACGTTGAACATGTCGCTCACGTTGTACTTGTCGGGCGGGATGTCGATCTTGTAAGCGTTGTCATTGTATTGTGCGAGCACCTTGAAGGGTCCATCCGCTCGTGGTCGAAGTTTGGACTTGCACTCTTGTGGAAAGTGGTCCTTGCGAAGGTGTAGCCACACGAGGTCTTCGGAGTTGAATACCATAGGTTTCTTGTTGAAGTTGAGCTTGGCCACAAGGCGTTAAACTTGGTGCTCGATGGTGTTTCTTGTATCTTCATGCACCTTCTTGAGATGTGTCGCTCATGCACTTGCTTCCAAATTGATGCGCTCTTGGAGTGGTAGAGGAAGAATGTCCAATGGTGACAATGGGTTGAATCCGTAGACGACCTCGAAGGGGGACTTGCCGGTTGTTGAGTGTCTTGCTCGGTTGTAGGTGAACTCGGCGATAGGTAGGCACTCCTCCCACTCCTTGATGTTCTTATTGATGAGTAATCGAAGTAGAGCGGAGAGTGTGCTGTTGATAACTTGAGTTTGGCCGTCAATTTGTGGATGATACGCCGTGGAGAAGAGTAGCTTGATTCTGAGCTTGGTGCATAGTGTCTTCCAAAAGTAGCTAAGGAACTTGACGTCGCGGTCTGAGATGGTCGTTTTTGGCACTCCATGTAGACGCAATATTTCCCTACAAAAGAGATTGGCAACATGTGAAGCATCGTCTATCTTGTTGCAAGGAATGAAATGTGCCATCTTAGAGAAACGGTCCACAACAACAAATACCGAATCCTTTCCATTTCTAGTCCTAGGCAAGCTAAGTACAAAATCCATGCTAATGTCTTCCCATGGTTGATACGTAATTGGTAGAGGCTGTGGTGACCCGACCCGAATGGATCAAGTGCTCTGTGCTCAGGTGTCATCCCTGGATTAGTAATGCTGACACCACACAGTACATCGAAGGATTTATAGCAGAGTCGCAATCACACACTTATTACATCGTTGTCTCAAAGAGAACTTATTACAATAAATATGGCTTAAGGCCATCTAGTGTCGATAACAGTGGAAGACTCGGAAGATAAATGGGTCCATCAACTCCAACGGCATCACTGAGTATAGAACCACGACCTAAAAGCATCTTACTTGTTGTCTGAAAAGTCTGCAACATGAGAAGTTGCAGCCCGAAAACGGGTCAGCACATGGAATATGCTGGCAATGTAACACATAGAGAGTAACGGAATGAAACAGCTATACTATATGCATATATGGCTGGTGGAAAGCTCTATGGTTACAGTTTTGCGTAAAGCCAGTTTTTCCCTACTGCAAAGGAATAAATTTATTTAACTATCATGGTGGTTGTGAAACATCGAGAATGGTTGACAGCATTCCGATCCCAATTAAGTGAACAATTAAAACCCAACAACATTAATTAGAAGTAACATGATGAGATTCACATGATATTCAAGTACTAGATACTCAAGATGTCCATAACCGGGGGACACGGCTAACCATGATTAGTTTATACACTCTGCAGAGGTTTGCGCACTTTTCCCCACAAGACTCGATCGCCTCCATTGGATTCTCGCACTACATGGTGTTTGAGAAACGGATGACCGAGACATAGCCTTTCAGAGCGCTAGCACCTTACGATCGGGTAGACCCGTACACCTACATCCCCTACATCTGCAGTCTACCACTGTAAGAGTTCGCACAACTTAGTCAACTATGCCAGAGCCCATAGTAGCATGTGGCTGCACACGGGAGTTTCTAGCATGAATTATCTTATGATCCCTTTGAGCCTGGGTGGCGGTCCAAAATAAAAACAGGCAAGTCCTGGTAGACATCAGGTGCCTCAATCCACCCAGATGTGTGTTTAAGTTGCCACCTTAGATAAACCATTATCAACTCACATCTGTCATGGATATCACTCACCCAATCCACGTCTACTAGCATAGCATGGCATAATACGCAACGTAGAAGTAACTACCAAAGGTTTCATAGTAATACAGGTGATAGGTACTACCTCATCTACTTCCCATCCCACAATTTATTTAGATCCTAATCATGCAATGTGAGAGGATTGATCTAATGCAATAAAACATGGGTTGTAGAAAAGGTATGATCAAAGTGTTACTTGCCTTGCTGATGATCCGCGAGACCTAGGGTTTCGAAGTAACAAGCGGCGCAATCCGGGTGATCTATCGCAGACAAACAACAAGCATACAATAAGTACTCATCTAATGCACAGGTAAAACTCGAACAAGAGAACGAACCAGAAAGTTCAACTTAAGAACTCCGGTTGCAAAGAAAGAACGAACCGAACAAAGAAACGGAAAACAAACGGCGGAAGAAAACAACTCGGTTCTAGCAAGTTGAAACTAGGTCAAATTTTACCGTAGCAAAACTTGTTTAAGTTGACTAGACGGAACGCGGTTTCGAAACAAAACTCCAGGCGCTTGAATCACCTGATTCCGATAAACGAGCGAGAAGAAAGACTAGAACGAAGATCGGATATGAGATCACGATCGCGGAATAAATCCGACGAAAAGAAAGAGACGAACGGTTAAACGAATGGACGTTCGTTAACCGAGAAAAATCAGTGATCACGTTCGTTGATACGAACGGTCCGAAAGAAGAACGAAAACCGATCTAGGGTTTTCGGAAAAGAACCGAAACAAAAACCGGAAGAAAAGAAAAGAACCGGAATGGTTTCTAGAAGAATGGTTTCTAAAAGAAAAACCGAACCGAGGCGAGGGTAGGGTGGCGCGGCTACCTCGACGAGGCTCCGGCGAAGGGCTCCGGCGGCGGCGGGGTAAGGGCGGCGGCGGCGGCAGCTAGGCGGCGGGGCTGGCGCGCGGCTCGGGGCAGGAGGCGGCGGTGGCTGCTGCTGCTGCTGCTTGGGGTGGAGAGGGGGGGTAGAGGGGTATATATACTAGGGGGGGAGGGGGTGTTGCTTGGGGAGGGGGCAAGCAAGAGGCGGCGGCGGCTTGGAGTCCAAGCCGGACTCGGCTTGCGGCGGGGCTGGCGGTGGCTGGCGCGGCAGCGGCTGGCGGGCCTTGGCCGGCTGGGCCTGGCGGGAGTTTTTTTAAAGTTTCGCGCGCAGAAAACAAAGAAAAAGAAAACTAAACGAACTCCAAAATTCCTAAAGTAAATTTTCCCCGACTCCTAAAAATGAGTCGAACAAAATGAACTTTACTCTGGACCTAAAATGCAATTTTTGAAAACACGCATTTTTCCCTATCCAAATAAAAAGCAAACAAAACTCCGGCAAAAACCAAAATTTGATTTATCAATTAGATCTTCATTTTTCCTAAATTTTGGGGAAGTCATATTATTCCCTCTCTTATATTTTTGATATTGGAAAATAATTGAAGATGAAATATATAAATCAAATGATCCTCTTTTCAAATTCGAGAAAACTCTCAAATATGAAAATAACGAAATCTCCAACTCTCTCCGAAGGTCCTTGAGTTGCGTGAAATTTCTAGGATCGACCAAAATGCAAGAAAATATGCTATGCATGATGATCTAGTGTATAACATTCCAAATTGAAAATTTGGGATGTTACAAACCTACCCCCTTTAAGATGAATCTCGCCCTCGAGATTCGGGTTGGCTAGAAAATAGGTGAGGGTGGTCCTTGAGCAAATCTTCTTCTCTTTCCCAGGTGGCTTCTTCCTCTGAGTGGTGGTTCCACTGAACTTTGCAAAACTTGATAACATTGCTGCGAGTAACTCTGCTGGCAAACTCGAGAATCTTGACTGGCTTCTCCTCATATGTTAAGTCGTCCTTCAACTGAATTGCTTCGAGTGGCACGGTATCTCTTAGCGGTACCTCCGCCATCTCGGCATGACATTTCTTCAGCTGAGAAACATGGAATACGTCATGAACTCCTGACAGTCCCTCTGGTAATTCCAACTTATAAGCGACTTCTCCCATACGTTGCAAGATCTTGTACGGTCCAACGAAACGCGGTGCTAACTTTCCCTTAACTCCAAAGCGCTTAACTCCTCGAAGTGGGGATACTCGAAGATAAACTCTGTCTCAAGTTTCGTAGACTGTCTCCTTGCATTTAGAATCTGCGTAGCTCTTCTGCCTGGACTGGGCTACCTTGAGCCTATCGTGAAACAACTTAACTTTCCGTTCAGACTCCTTAATCAAATCTGGTCCAAAGAATTGACGGTCTCCAACTTCGTCCCATGACAACGGTGTCCTACACCTCCTTCCGTATAAAGCTTCGAAAGGTGCCATCTTCAAACTGGTTTGGTAACTGTTGTTATAAGAAAACTCCGCGTACGGCAAGTTATCGTCCCAGCTAGATCCATAATCTAGTGCAGAAGATCTCAGCATATCCTCTAAAATTTGATTGACTCTCTCGGTCTGTCCATCTGTCTGCGGATGGAAAGCTGTGCTGAACTCTAGTCTGGTTCCTAAAGTTTCATGCAACTGATTCCAAAACTTTGAGATAAATTGGGTTCCTCTATCTGATACGATACTCCTCGGAACTCCATGCAAACAAATGATCCTAGTCATGTATATCTTCGCCAACTTAGCACTGGTGTAAGTGGTCTTAACTGGAATAAAATGTGCTACCTTTGTCAAACGATCAACTACTACCCATATCGAGTCATAGCCTGCTTTCGTCCTGGGTAGCCCTGTGATAAAATCCATGCCTATCTTATCCCACTTCCATTCGAGTATCGGCAATGGTTGTAACAATCCTGCTGGCTTCTGATGCTCTGCCTTTACTCTCTGACATACGTCACAAACTGCTACATATGCTGCAATATCCTTCTTCATTCCGGTCCACCAGAATGTTTCCTTCAAATCCAAATACATCTTGGTATTCCCTGGGTGAATCGAATACGGTGAATCATGTGCCTCTTGCAAAATCAACTTCCTGATCTCCGGGTCATTGGGCACATAAACACGGTCCTCAAACCATAAGGTATCGTGCTCATCCTCACGAAATCCCTTTGCTTTTCCTTCGCTCAATTTCTCTTTTATAGCAGCAATCTCCTTGTTAGATTTCTAAGCTTCTCTGATCTTATCCATCAATGTTGACTGAATCTCCAATGCTGCTACATAGCCTCTCGGAACTATTTCCAAACATAGCTCACGAAGGTTTTCTGCTAACTCCTTTGGTACTTCTCCCGTTACTAGGGTGTTGACATGGCTCTTACGGCTCAATGCGTCAGCTACTACATTAGCTTTTCCAGGATGGTAATGCAATCTCATATCATAATCCTTGATGAGCTCCAACCATCTCCTTTGTCGGAGGTTCAACTCCTTCTGAGTGAAAATGTACTTCAAACTCTTGTGATCCGTGTACACCTCACAATGATTTCCAATGAGGAAATGTCTCCACGTCTTCAATGCATGCACTACGGCTGCTAACTCCAAATCATGCGTGGCATAATTCAACTCATGAGGCTTCAGTTGTCATGAAGCATACGAAACAACTCTTCCTTCTTGCATAAGCACTGCTCCAAGTCCTCGACGTGAAGCGTCGCAATACACCTCATAATCCTTGGTCTGATCTGGCAAAATCAATACAGGTGAGGTAACCAAGCGTTTCTTCAACTCCTGGAAACTAGCCTCACACTTCTCAGTCCATTTGAACTTAGTATCCTTCTTCAACAACTCAGTCATAGGCTTTGCAATCTTTGAGAAATTCTCAATGAATCTCCGGTAGTATCCTGCGAGTCCAAGAAAACTTCGGATCTCTCCAACTGTCGTTGGTGCTTCCCATTCGGTTACTGTCTCAACCTTAGTGGGGTCAACTGCTATACCTTCTCCGGATATAACGTGTCCGAGGAATCCAACTTCCTTCAACCAAAACTCACATTTGCTGAATTTGGCGTATAACTGATGTTCCCTTAGTTTCTCCAAAACCAAACGCAAATGTTCCTTATGCTCCTCTTCATTCTTTGAATAAACCAGGATGTCATCAATGAACACTACGACGAACTTATCCAAAAGCTCCATAAACACTTTGTTCATCAGGTTCATAAAATAGGCAGGTGCGTTAGTCAATCCAAATGACATAACGGTATACTCATACAGTCCATATCTCGTGGTGAATGTTGTCTTAGGTATGTCCTGCTCTCGAATCTTCAACTGATGGTATCCTGATCGCAAATCGATCTTGGAAAACACTTTAGCTCCTTGCAACTGATCAAACAGATCGTTGATCATTGGCAGTGGGTACTTGTTCTTGATGGTTACTTCATTCAATCCCCGATAATCTACAACCATCCTTAATGATCCATCCTTATTTTCCACTAGAAGTACGGGTGATCCCCAAGGCGAAGAACTTGGGCGAATGTAACCTTTATCCATTAACTCCTTAATCTGATTCTTAATTTCCACCAAATCCTTTGCTGGCATCCGGTACGGTCGCTTCGACATTGGGCCTGTACCTGGCAATAACTCAATCAAAAACTAAATGTCTCTATCCGGTGGCATGCCTGGTAATTCCTCAGGAAATACATCAGGAAAATCCTTTACCACTGGTACTTCTTCTTGCACAACTCCTGTTAGGCAGTTTACTTGTGTCCTGTTTGGCACATGCCGGGATACATACTTGATCCTTCTTCCTTCTGGTGTGGTAAGCAAAATTGTCTTACTGGCGCAATCGATGTTTCCTCCATACATCGACAGCCAATCCATACCAAGAATCACATCCAGACCTTGGGATTCCAGAATAATTAAATCCGTTGGGAAAACATGCCTTCCTATACTTAATGGCACTTGGAAACATCCTTGTCTGGCCATGTATTCTGCTCCTGGCGAGCTTACTAGCATAGGTGTTTTAAGAATCCTAGTGGGCAAGCTATACTTTTCCACAAATCCCCTTGATATGTATGAATGCGATGCACCAGTATCAAAAAGAACGAGTGTAGTAAATGACTTAACCAAAAACTTACCTATTACTGCATCGGGCTGATCTTCAATCTCCTCCACATTAACGTGGTTCACCTGTCCCCTATTGAAAGGGTTCGGCTTCTTCCCAGAGCTTCCATTGCCATTTCCATTCTGGCCTTCAGGACATTCATTTGCATAATGCCCTGGCTTTGAACACTTATAGCAAGTGACATGGCTCAAGTCCTTTTTGGCTGGGGTGGATGGGGTGGTCCGGTTCTGGCCATTGCTTCCTCCATTCCCATTACCATTCTTGTGGCCATTATGGTTGTGCGAGCTACCTCCTCCATGGGTGTGCCGAAACTGAAATCCCGGTTTAGGGGCAAAACGAGGCTTCTGCTGGGTTCCAGAGTTATACTTCCCCTGTCCATACTTCCTCTTACGGTTTTCAATCTGCTGTTGCTTCCCTTCAATCATGATGGCGCGATCTACCAACTCCTGGTAGTTGTTGAAACTTGCTACCATCAACTGCATGCTTAGTTCATCATTCAATCCTTCCAGTAACTTCTCCTGCTTAGCTGCATCCGTAGCAACGTCATCTGGGGCATAATGTGCTAACTTGCTGAAGTCGTCAACGTACTGGCCAACTATCCTTCCTCCTTGGCGTAAGTTGCGAAACTCACGCTTCTTTATGGCCATAGCTCCTGCTGAAACATGGGCAGTGCGGAAAGCTTGCTGAAACTGATCCCATGTGACAGTGTCAACTGGGTAAGTGGCTGTGAAATTCTCCCACCATGCTGCCGCGGGTCCGTCAAGCTGGTGTGCGGCAAACTTCACTTTCTCACCATCCGTACATCCTGCAGTGGACAACTCCCTTCCTATCTTGCGGAGCCAATCGTCTGCTACTATCGGCTCGGTGCTACTGGAAAACACCGGCAGATTCAGCCTAAGGAAATGGGCTAAGTGGTCAACAGGTGGTGGTGGTGGTGGGTTGTTGTTGTTGTTCTGCTGGTTCTGGACTAACATCTGCATCAATTGATTCTGCTGCTGGATCAACTGAGTGAGCTCCGGTGGAAATCCATTGTCACATCTCGGAGGCATCTGAGGGTTTTGAAAAGACGAGAATTAAGAATAGAGTGAGGTCTAAAGGGAAAACACTACCCAAATGCACATGAGCAAATGCACACAAAATCACTTCATCCAATCAAACAAGGGCTTACAATCGGTCTAAAACTATCGCAAAAGTGCTCGAACTATAATGTTTACATGGGGGAATACTACTACTATCTGGTGGTCATCTAGAAATTTGAACCGGTGGAAGACTCCATGATATCTGCTCCAGCTTCGTCTTCAAAGTCGGGTTCACTTGGATCCGAATCAGTGTCGTCGATGATGATGTAGTTGTCCGGACATGCGACGTACTCGTCTTCCTCCGTGGATGCTAACTTCCTCTTGAGTTCTTCAATCTCCTGCTTAAGATCGCCATTGTGCCTTGCTAGAGCTACGATCTCGTCCACGTAGTCCTTGCGTGTAGACTTCAGTTCTCCTTCTAGCTCGATGATCCTTGCCTTCGCATTCTTCAACTCTATCATGTCATTGCACATCTGGTTCTCGTGGCGGCGAATATGCTGGTTTAACTCCTAGATGAAAGATGAAATGGATCTATCCTTCTTGGTGCTGACTAACTCCCATTGTTCATCTCGGCATCCGCAAATCTGGTAGATAGTGTCCTTGAGGTCTTCTTGGTAAACTTCTCCAATGCATCCTATGGTGATATGAGCTGCCATGCTCCTTCCCAGACTCCAGGTTGGTGCATTGAAAACACTATCTATGGGCTTCGTGATTGGCGCGAATGTTCTTCCCGGAACGTGAGCTTGAATCTTCCAGCGCTCCTCTTCAGGCAGAGTGGCGTTGAAAGTTCCCGTGAAGCTTGGTAATCCAATGTTCAGGTACTTGGTGACTTCCTTCAAGTGCAATACAAAAGGTGTGCCTTCATCCGGTTGAGCGTACTTAATCTTCGCATGCGTCATCCTAAAAGAGTAGAAAAGATGAGGAGTTAGAAAATGAGAAGAGAATGGTGATCTATGGCTTTAACTTAGTGGTCGTGTCCTACAGTCATCGTGTGCTCTGATACCATCTCCGTGGCGACCCGACCCGAATGGATCAAGTGCTCTGTGCTCAGGTGTCATCCCTGGATCAGTAATGCTGACACCACACAGTACATCGAAGGATTTATAGCAGAGTGGCAATCACACACTTATTACATCGTTGTCTCAAAGAGAACTTATTACAATAAATATGGCTTAAGGCCATCTAGTGTAGATAATAGCGGAAGACTCGGAAGATAAATGGGTCCATCAACTCCAACGGCATCACTGAGTATAGAACCACGACCAAAAAGCACCTTACTCGTCGTCTGAAAAGTCTGCAACATGAGAATTTGCAGCCCGAAAACGGGTCAGCACATGGAATATGCTGGCAATGTAACACATAGAGAGTAATGGAATGAAACAGCTATACTATATGCATATATGGCTGGTGGAAAGCTCTATGGTTACAGTTTTGCGTAAAGCCAGTTTTTCCCTACTGCAAAGGAATAAATTTATTTAACTATCATGGTGGTTGTGAAACATCGAGAATGGTTGACAGCATTCCGATCCCAATTAAGTGAACAATTAAAACCCAACAACATTAATTAGAAGTAACATGATGAGATTCACATGATATTCAAGTACTAGATACTCAAGATGTCCATAACCGGGACACGGCTAATCATGATTAGTTTATACACTCTGCAGAGGTTTGCGCACTTTTCCCCACAAGACTCGATCGCCTCCGTTGGATTTCTCGCACTACATGGTGTTTGAGAAACGGATGACCGAGACATAGCCTTTCAGAAGCGCTAGCACCTTACGATCGGGTAGACCAGTACACCTACATCCCCTACATCTGCTAGTCCACCACTATAAGAGTTCGCACAACTTAGTCAACTATGCCAGAGCCCATAATGGCTTGTGGCTGCACACGGAAGTTTCTAGCATGAAAGATCTTATGATCCCTTTGAGCCTGGGTGGCGGTCCAAAATAAAAATAGGCAAGTCCTGATAGACATCAGGTGCCTCAATCCACCCAGATGTGTGTTTAAGTGGCCACCTTAGATAAACCATTAAAATTTATCAACTCACATCTGTCATGGATATCACTCACCCAATCCACGTCTACTAGCATAGCATGGCATAATAAGCAACATAGAAGTAACTCCCAAAGGTTTCATAGTAATACAGGTGATAGGTACTACCTCATCTACTTCCCATCCCACAATTTATTTAGATCCTAATCATGCAATGTGAGAGGATTGATCTAATGCAATAAAACATGGGTGGTAGAAAAGGTATGATCAAAGTGTTACTTGCCTTGCTGATGATCCACGAGACCTAGGGTTTCGAAGTAACAGGCGGCGCAATCCGGGTGATCTATCGCAGACAAACAACAAGCATACAATAAGTACTCATCTAATGCACAGGTAAAACTCGAACAAGAGAACGAACCAGAAAGTTCAACTTAAGAACTCCAGGTTGCAAAGAAAGAACAAACCGAACAAAGAAACGGAAAACAAACGGCGGAAGAAAACAACTCGGTTCTAGCAAGTTGAAACTAGGTCAAATTTTACCGGGGCAAAAACTTGTTTAAGTTGATTAGACGGAACGGCGGTTTCGAAACGAAACTCCAGGCGCTTGAATCTCCTGATTCCGATAAACGAGCGGGAAGAAAGACTAGAACGAAGATCGGATCTGAGATCACGATCGCGGAATAAATCCGACGAAAAGAAAGAGACGAACGGTTAAACGAACGGACGTTG
Organism: Triticum urartu; assembly: GCF_003073215.2. Lineage (NCBI taxonomy): Eukaryota > Viridiplantae > Streptophyta > Magnoliopsida > Poales > Poaceae > Triticum > Triticum urartu. The sequence goes on along the minus strand of NC_053025.1, from coordinate 211,535,933 downwards.
TTAATCGGGAAAATCAGTGATCACGTTCGTTGAGACGAACGGTCCAGAAGAAGAACGAAAACCGATCTAGGGTTTTCGGAAAAGAAACCGAAACAAAAACCGGAAGAAAAGAAAAGAACCGGAACGGTTTCAAAAATAAAAACCGAACCGAGGCGAGGGTAGGGTGGCGCGGCTACCTCGATGAGGCTCCGGCGAGCGGCGGGGTGCAAAGGCGGCGACGGCAGCTAGGCGGCGCGGCTAGGCGGCGGCGACGGCGCTAGAGGCGGCGGCTACTAGGCGGTGGCGGCAGCTAGGCGGCGGGGCTGGCGCGCGGCTCGGGGCAGGAGGCGGCGGTGGCTGCTGCTGCTGCTACTTGGGGTGGAGAGGGGGGTAGAGGGGTATATATACTAGGAGGGAGGGGAGAGGGTTTCTTGGGGAGGGGGCAAGCAAGAGGCGGTGGCGGCTTGGAGTCCAAGCCGGACTCGGCTTGCGGCGGGGCTGGCGGCTGGCCCTGGCGCACAAGGCGGCTGGCGGGCCTTTGGCCCGGCTGGCTTGGCGGGAGTTTTTTTTAATAGTTTCGCGCGCAGAAAACAAAGAAAAAGAAAACTAAACGGACTCCAAAATTCCTAAAGTAAATTTTCCCCGACTCCTAAAAATGAGTCGAACAAAATGAACTTTACTCCGAACCTAGAATGCAATTTTTTGAAAACGCGCATTTTTCCCTATTCAAATAAAAAGCAAACAAAACTCCGGCAAAAACCAAAAATTGATTTATCCATTAGATCTTCATTTTTCCTAAATTTTGGGAAAGTCATATTATTCCCTCTCTTATATTTTTGATATTGGAAAATAATTGAAGATGAAATATATAAATCAAATGATCCTCTTTTCAAATTCGAGAAAACTCTCAAATATGAAAATAACGAAATCTCCAACTCTCTCCGAAGGTCCTTGAGTTGCGTGAAATTTCTAGGATCGACCAAAATGCAAGAAAATATGCTATGCATGATGATCTAGTGTATAACATTCCAAATTGAAAATTTGGGATGTTACAGAGGCATGTAAAGGCCATGGGATTGAGCTTTTGACTGAGCTTTGCGACATGTAGAGCATCGGTTGGTGAAGCGGTTGACATCGCGGAACATCCTGGGCCAAAAGTAGTTCTTGGAGAGCATGGCGAAAGTCTTGTCGCGTCCAAAATGTCCCATTAAGCCTCCTCCATGATATTCCTGCAAAAGCAACAAATGAAGAGAAGACTCAGGGATGCAAAGTTTGTTATCTCTTGTAAGATATCCATCTTTGATGTAATAGCATTCCCAAGATGTGTGCGTCAAACACTTGGCATAAGGAGTAGCAAAAGTAGGATCATGCTCATACAAGTCTTTTATGTGGTCAAAGCCAATGACATTCAACTCAAGTTGAGTATGCTTGTTCAACTTGATTTGGCCTTTAAGATACTTGAGCGTTTCATGATCGGTATGAAAGATAAACTCATGAGGGCGAAGATAGTGTTCCCATTCATGCAAAACACAGACTAAAGCATATAGCCCTTTATCATATATGGGGTAATTGAGTTGCGCGCCGGAGAGTTTCTCACTAAAGTAAGCTATGGGGCGCTTCTCTTGCGTTAACACACCTCCTATGCCATTACCACTAGCACCGCAATGAATCTCAAAGGGTTTGTCAAAGTTGGGTAATGCAAGCACGGGAGCATGAGTAAGCAAATTCTTAAGCTCATTGAAAGCGGTATCTTGGGATGATCCCCAAAGAAAAGGCGCATTCTTCTTGCTCAAAGCATGCAAAGGCGAAGCAATGGTGCTAAAATCAATGATAGAAACCCGCAAGGCCAAGAAAACTATGCACTTGATGCAAGTTGGTAGGTTGTGGCCAAGTCTTGATAGCATTGATTTTGGACTCATCAACATGAACACCCTTAGAGGAAACAACAAAACCCAAGAAAACAAGCTTGTCAACGCCAAAAAGGCATTTCTCCATATTAGCATAGAGGTGCTCTTTTCAAAGAGTTTGTAAAATGGTGCGAACATGGGTGACATGATCTCTAAGAGATTTGCTATAAACAAGGATATCATCGAAGTAGACCACAATGAATATACCAATGTAAGGGCGAAAGACATGATTCATAAGACGCATAAAAGTACCCGGTGCTTCCGATAGACCCATAGGCATGACTAACCACTCATACAAGCCAAACTTGGTTTTGAAAGCGGTTTTCCATTCATCACCCTCATGTATGCGGATTGATACTAACCACTCTTAAGTTCAATTTTGGAAAAGATAGTGGCACCACTAAGTTCATCAAGCATATCGTCAAGGCGTGGAATGGGATACCTATAACAAACAGTGATAGCATTGATAGGTCTACAATCGGAGCACATGCGAAAGCTACCATCTCGTTTTGGCACAAGAATGGGACGTCACAAGGGCTCAAACTTTCACGCACATGTCCATGGTCTATGAGATGCTTTACTTGACGTTGTATTTCTTTGGTTTCTTCGGGGTTGACGCGGTAGGGATCTTTGTTCAGAAGCGGTGCTCCGGGGATGAGGTCAATGCGGTGCTCGATGCCTCATAGTGGAGGTAGTCCTGGAGGTAGCTCATTGGGGAATACATCGTGAAATTCCTGCAAAAGAGAAGGCAACACTAGAGGAAGAGTGTGAGAGGTGTTAGCTTGAGGTTCATTGTCCTTGCACAAAAGGACGTAGTGTAGGACACTAGATGGGTTCTCACACAGTCCTCTTATCTCACTTTTGGTGTCAAATAGGACTAACTTCTTCTTTTCGCTCATCGTGGAGGTGTTTGATTTGGGCTTGTGGGGCTCACTCTATTTTTGGTGGCTCACTCTCTTACTATGATCTCCACGATGGGTGGCTTGCTTGTCGGTGACGACTTGGCTTGGGGACATGGGACGAAGTACGTACTCCTTGCCCTTCATCTTGAAGATGTAGTGGTTCGTTCGACCGTTGTGGATGACTCCTCTATCAAATAGACATGGGCGTCCAAGGAGAAGGTGGCAAACGGTCATTGGAACGACGTCGCACTCTAAGGTGTCTTCGTAGGTGCCAATTTTGAAGGAGACTTGTACTCGATACTCGACTTGGATAGTTCTGGAGTCGCTAAGCCATTGCACTTTGTATGGATGTGGGTGCTTCGTCTTGGGCAATTGGGGCTTGGAGCAAAGTTCTTCACTTGTGAGATTATGACAACTCCCTCCATCGATGATGACCTTGATGGATCTTCCATTGATGTCGGCCTTGGTGTGGGATATGTGGCATCTTTGGTCTTCTTCTTGGTGATGTTGGGGAGTCAAGACCTTGGAGACAACAAGAGCGGGACATGAATCTTCATCGCAAAAGACTTGTTCCTCTTCATCGTTCACTTGTCAGTGCATGGCGACTTGCTCAAGAGCGTCCATTTCTCCTTCACTCATCGTGTCATAGGTGTCGTCGTCATTGAGGATCATGGTCCGCTTGTTGGTGCACTCATAGGACTTGTGGCATCGGCCTCCGCATGTGAAGCATTTGAAGGAACTTGTCTTGACAGTCTCATCTGTGGGGCTTGATGATGATGAAGCTCTCGGCTTGAAGTTGCTTGAAGTAGGAGGATGACTTGGACTTGACGAAGCTTTCTTGGAACTCAACTTGTCGACGTTGCTTGTGGAAGGCTTGGTACACAGTGTTGGAGTCGTTGAATCTTGGGTGTTGGAGAAGCCGTATGACTTGGATGAGAACTTGACATACTTGTAATCATCTTGCACTTGACGTTCCGCTTTGGTAGATTGATGCACTAGCTCGATGAGGTTTGAGTATGGTTGGAAGTCGGCGATCTTCTTGATAGGATGGTTGAGTCCATTCAAGAAACGTGCCATTGTTTGCTCATCATCTTCCATGATGTTGGCTCTTATCATGGCAATCTCCATCTCCTTGTAGTACTCTTCAACACTCTTGGTTCCTTGCTTGAGTAGTTGGAGTTTCTTAAAGAGGTCGCGGTTGTAGTAGGTAGGCACGAAGCGTGCTCTCATAACATCCTTCATTTGCGCCCAAGTTGTGATGGGTGGTTCACCTCTTGCCTCTCGGCGCTCGATAACTTGTTCCCACCAAATGAGGACATAGTCTTGGAACTCAAGGGATGCCATTGCGATCTTCTTCTCTTCGTCGTAGTTGTGCAAACGGAAGATCTTGTCAACTTTCAATGCCCATGATAGGTACTCTTCGGGATTGTTGCTTTCGTTGAACTTGGGCATGGTGAAGTTGAGCTTGTCGTAGCGTTGCTCTTCATTGTGTTGGGGTCGGGGATGATGACGTCCATGTTGTTGATAATTGTCCAACTCATGTTGCTCTTGGTGTGGAGGGTTTTCGACCTCATGTTGCACTTGTCGTGGAGGATTTCCATTGTTTTCATGCTCTTGATGAACTTGATGTTCTTGGCGAGCTTGTGGAGGAGCTTGTCGAGCTTGACATTGCACGCGAGCTTGATGTCATCGTTCATGAATTTCGTCGCGAAGTGCCTCCTCTTGTTCACGAGCTTTTCGGCCTCGGTTGGCTACGGCTCGACTTGAATCTTGGAGGGCTTGTTGCGCCTCAAGTGCTTGAGCTTCACGGAGTTGTTGTTCTTGGTGTTGTGCCTCGGCATCTTGTGCAACTTGGTGTAGACGCGCTCGCTCTTCCTCTTCATGTTGGCGTTGTTGTTGCCGTTCTCGTGCTAGCGCAAAAGCCTCTTGGGTTTGACGTTGTCGGTGCTCTTGAGAGTTGGTGTGACATAGAGGATTGAGGCTTCCTTGATGATCATTGCACGTGACACGTCAAAGAGTGTTCGAAGTCGGTGTACTTGAGCCGGATAGGGTGAAGTCGGAGTGGCGACTTGAACAACTCATTCTTGTAGAGGATGAAGTGGAAGAAGAGCGGTTGAGCAACAAAGCACGAATCTTGTCCATCCTTGCGTCATTCTCTTGCTTGTGATCGTTGAGCTTTTGGTCGAAGTAGTCCCTTGTATGTTGCTCGGAGAGTCGCAAGTCGGCGGCGAGGTTCTCAATGCGTTCACTCATGGCTTGTTGCTCTTGATGCAAAGCACGTTGTGCACCAAAGAGGTGACTCTTGGTGACGTAGTAGTTCATGTCATCATCGTGCTCAATGAAGAGTGGGTTTTTAGAAGTACTTGGCCTATCCATCATTCCAAGACAAATGTGAGTGGTAGAAAGAGAAGAACGAATACCAAATGTACCTTGACCAAAGTTGAAAGTGGATCGATGATCACTCCAATGTAGGACAAGGAAATAGCACAATTGGTACTAGCTCTTGTCGGTTTCTCACACCTACACAAGTAAAAGCTTATGGTGGAGCTTGGTTAGGATGGTGGCACAAAATTTGATGCAATTGTAAGTGAGCTTCAATAATGTTGGAGAAGATTCGCAAGATTGCAATGCAACAAGTAGACCAAGCAATATAAGGTACACGGAAACACACACGCAAAAAGATAAGTGTGGTTGGGAAACCAAGGATGAGCCAAAATGTGGAATCCACAAAAATGCTTGTGTTGCACAACACTAGAGAGACGCTAGCACGATTGCATGATAGGTGGATACAAGACTTGTGCACAACCTACTAAGCAAAAATGCAACGACTTCTATCCCAAGTATGTTCTATGCAATGTGTTTCTATGATATGATCCAAGATGATCAAGTATGACAATCTTAATGTTGTATGATGCTATGGTTCTTGCTTAAAAGCTCTTTGCTTATCTTTTTCTTTTGCTTAAAATCTTGTTTGGCTCTTTTCTCATGCAATGCTTCACGAACCAAGATAGCAATTGTGTATGCGATGACAACCTTGTGACACAAGAGATGGTACCAAGATATGCAACAATGATGTATGTATGCTATGGAAAGTATGATCACTAATGTGCACAAGTCTCGTTGCCGGCAATACTCAAAGGCTAGTCTCGATGGGTAAGCAACACAAAGGAGTAAGGCTATGAAGGCTATCAATGTAATGGCAAGAATGATATGTCCAGTACCAAGAGGAGGTTATCGTTTCTTGCTTACGGTATGGTGTCAAAATGGTGGCACGAATACCAAGGTGTAGTCGAGGTTGTCATTGTTTATGACGCGTCCGTGGCGAAGATGAGCAGTGGTGATGTCGATGTCGAACCATACCTAGATAGCGGAAACACAAAAGGATACGGAACCGCAACTCAAATTCTCAAAGCTCGAAGGGGAAACACATGACGGAGTGTGAAAAGGGTAAGAAATGGTGGTGGTATGCGGAAGCGGTGATGGTGTATAGGTGGTACGAGTGCGTATGCAGAAATGTGGGCTGGTGGTGATGACTAAGCTGAAAAAATTCAGTTTCGTCAGGGAACTCCGGACGTCTGGTGGTGGAGCGGTCATTCGGTCGTCGGACGTCCGGTGGCTAGCGGACGTCCGGTGGCTAGCGGACGTCCGGTGGCTAGCGGACGTCCGGTAGCTAGCGGGCGTCCGGTGCCTGGGCACTGTACGGGCATGAGAAGAACTGCACGTGGGCGATGTGGATGATGTGAAATTCGTCAATTTTGGGCGATTTCGTGGATGGAGATGGTGGAGACAAGGGGGAAAAGCTAAATCCACTCAAAACAAAGCAAATGCGCGGATCAAAACAAATAAAATTTCAACACACCAACAAATCACAAAAAAATTGGGGCTATTTTTGTGGGGAATTTCGAATTAGGACGAAAAACAACAAAAAGTAGGCTAGAAACACAATGGGGAGGCTCCGAAATCGTGATCAACATGGCTCTGGTACCAAGATGATGCAGGGTAGAACCCTAATCGCCCGATCTTTCATGAAAGGAGTGGATCCTGCGATGAACACGAAGAACACAAGGGGGAAATGAGGGGAAACACAAGGGAAAACACAGGAGAATCACTAAACCAACACAAGATAGTCACACATATGCTAGATCCTCGGATACATAAGAGTTCACACGGTACACGATCAACTAGGGACGATACAAGGGTAGTCGGTCTTCTCCGTGAGGAGGTCTTGATGTTCTTCTTCGCAAGGAGGTCTTGAATCCAAAGGGATCTTCTCCGAAGAGGCAACGGTCTCTCTCGAGGACTAGATCCGATGTGGATGAGCAATGCTCTATCTCTCAAATGAGCTAAACCAATGCTAACCATAGCTAGAAGGAATAGGAGGGCTATATATAGTCTAAGTGCAAATGGGAGAGAAAGTAGGGGTACAAGGGCCTCGGGCCCGAAACTAGACACAGCCAGGTACCGGACATCCGCTGGTGACCGGTCGTCCGGTGTCTCATGAGTGTCCGGTTGTCCGGTCTCCTCCGGACGTCCGCTGGATTCGTTCTGTGATGGGGGTGCCAGACGTCCGGTAGCTTCGGACTTCTGCTGAGGTTGGCTCGGGTGCGGTCGCGCCAGTCGTCCGGTCGGGGCCGGACGTCTGCTCCTTTGCCTTGGGTGCAGGGGCACCGGTCGTCCGGTCTGGACCGCACGTCCGCTCGCTGGGGCTCGGCTGATGCTTCAGGCGCCGGAGGCCCGGTCCCGGCCGGTCGTCTAGTGGCTGGGACTTTTCCTGCAACCCTTCTTCTTCGTCTCCGTCTTCACGTCCATGTTCCTCTCCTTCTTCTCCTCGCTCCTTAGCTTCTCCTTGATACCTGAGTATGCACAATGTGTCCATATGAGTTAGTAGCCATGTCTCTTGTGCATCGAAGTGGAATTGTGAGAGGAGAGATGTCACCTCGGTTTCAAGAGCTCTTGCGCGTGCTCGTGTCATGGGTCCGAGTGGTGTCGTAGGAGATGTAGTTGTGTCCATGGGAACGACCTTGGGATGATCCGCATCAAGAACGGCAACAACAACGCCAACATGAAGAGGAAGAGCGAGCGCATCTACACCAAGAACAACAAGATGCCGAGGCACAACATCAACAGCAACAATTGCGAGATGCTCAAGCACTTGAGGCGCAACAAGCCCTCCAAGATGCAAGTCGCGCCATAGCCAACTGAGGCCGACAATCTCATGAACATGAAGAAGCACTTCGCGAAGAAGCTCATGAACGAAGATTTCAAGCTTGCGTGCAACGTGAAGTTCCTCAAGTTCCTCCTCGAGCTCGATAAGCTCCTCCACAAGCTTGCCAAGAACATCAAGTTCATCAAGAGCATGAAGACAATGGAAATCCTCCTAAACAAGAGCAACATGAGGTTGACAACCCTCCTTACCAAGAGCAACATGATCTTGACAATCATCAACAACATGGATGTCATCATCCCCGACCCCAACACAATGAAGAGCAACGCTACGGCAAGCTTAAGTTCACCATGCCCATGTTCAATGGAAGCAACGATCTCGAAGAGTATCTTTCATGGGCATTGAAGGTCGACAAAATCTTCCGTTTTCACAACTATGAAGAAGAGAAGAAGATCGCGATGGCATCCCTTGAGTTCCAATACTATGTCCTCATTTGGTGGGAACAAGTTATCGAGCGCTGAGAGGCAAGAGTTGAACCACCCATCACTACTTGGGCGCAAATGAAGTATGTCATGAGAGTGCGCTTTGTGCCTACCTACTACAACTGTGACCTCTTCAAGAAACTTCAACTACTCAAGCAAGGAACCAACAGTGTTGAAGAGTACTACAAGGAGATGGAGATTGCCATGATAAGAGCCCACGTCACGGAAGATGATGAGAAAACAAGGGCACGTTTCTTGAATGGACACAACCATCCTATCAAGAAGATCGCCGACTTACAACCATACTCGAACCTCATCGAGCTAGTGCATCAAGCTACCAAAGCGGAACATCAAGTGCAAGATGATTTCAAGTATGCCAAGTTCTCATCGAAGTCATACGGCTTCTCCAACACCCAATCTTCAACGACTCCAACACCATCTACCAAGCCTTCTACAAATAACGTCGACAAGTTGAGTCACAAGAAAGCTTCGTCAACTCCAAGTCATCCTCCTACTACAAGCAACTTCAAGCCGAGAGCTTCATCATCATCCACTCCAACCGATGACACCATCAAGACGAGTTCCTTCAAATGCTTCACATGCGGAGGCCGAGGACACAAGTCCTACGAGTGCACCAACAAGCGGACCATGATCCTCAATGACGACGGCACCTATGACTCGATGAGTGAAGGAGAAATGGACGCTCTTGAGCAATTCGCCATGCACCAACAAGTGAACAATGAAGAGGAACAAGTCTTTTCTGATGAAGATTCAAGTCCCGCTCTTGTTGTCTCCAAGGTCTTGACTCTCCAACATTACCAAGAAGAAGACCAACGATGCCACATCTTTCATACCAAGGCCGGCATCAATGGGAGATCCGTCAAGGTCATCATCGATGGAGGGAGTTGTCATAATGTCGCAAGTGAAGAACTTTGCTCCGAGCTCCAATTGCCCAAGACGAAGCACGCACATCCATACAAAGTTCAATAGCTTAGCAACTCCGGCACTCTCCAAGTTGAGCATTGAGTACAAGTCTCCTTCAAAATTGGCGCCTATGAAGACACTTTGGAGTGCGACGCCATTCTAATGACCGTTTGCCACCTTCTCCTTGGACGCCCATGGCAATTTGATAGAGGAGTCATCCACAACGGCCGAACGAACCACTACATCTTCAAGATGAAGGGAAAGGAGTACGTACTTCGTCCCATGTCTCCAAGTCAAGTGATCGCCGACAAGCAAGCCACCCATCATGGAGATAATAATGAGAGAGCAAGCCAGCAAAATGAGAGCGAGCGCCACATGCCCAAATCGAGCGCCTCCATGATGAGCGAAAAGAAGAACTTAGTCCTATTTGCCACCAAAAGGGAGATAAGAGGAGTGTGTGAGAACCCATCTAGTGTCCTACACTACGTCCTTTTGTGCAAGGACAATGAACCACAAGCTAACACCTCTCACACTCTTCCTCTAGTGTTGTCTTCTCTTTTGCAGGAATTTCATGATGTTTTCCCCGACGAGCTACCTCCGGGACTACCTCCTCTACGAGGCATCGAGCACCGCATCGACCTCATCCCCGGAGCACCTCTTCCAAACAAAGCTCCCTACTGTGTCAACCCCAAAGAAACCAAAGAAATACAAAGGCAAGTAAAGCATCTCATAGACCATGGACATGTGTGTGAAAGTTTGAGCCCTTGTTTCATCCCGGTCATTCTTGTGCCAAAACGAGATGGTAGCTTTCGCATGTGCTCCGATTGTAGACCTATCAATGCTATCACCATTCATTATAGGTATCCCATTCCACGCCTTGATGATATGCTTGATGAACTTAGTGGTGCCACTATCTTTTCAAAAATTGATCATAAGAGTGGTTACAATCAAATCCGCATACAAGAGGGTGATGAATGGAAAACCGCTTTCAAAACCAAGTTTGGGTTATATGAATGGTTATTTCATGCCTATGGGTCTATCGGAAGCACTGGGTACTTTTATGCGTCTTATGAATCATGTCTTTCGCCCTTACATTGGTGTGTTTGTTGTGGTCTACTTCGATGATATCCTTGTTTATAGCAAATCTCTTCAAGATCATGTCACCCATGTTCGAACCATTTTACGAACACTTTGAAAAGAGCATCTCTATGCTAATATGGAGAAATGCCTTTTTGGCGTTGATAAGCTTGTTTTTTTGGGGTTTGTTGTCTCTTCTAAGGGTGTTCATGTAGATGAGTCCAAGATCAATGCTATCAAGACTTGGCCCCAACCAACCAACTTGCATCAGGTGCGTAGCTTTCTTGGCCTTGCGGGTTTCTATCGTCGCTTTGTGAAATATTTTAGCACCATTTCCTCGCCTTTGCATGCTTTGAGCAAGAAGAATGCGCCTTTTGTTTGGGGACCATCCCAAGATACCACTTTTAATGAGCTTATGAATTTGCTTACTCATGCTTCCGTGCTTGCATTACCCACCTTTGACAAACCCTTTGAGATTCATTGCGATGCTAGCGGTAATGGCATAGGAGGTGTGTTAATGCAAGAGAAGCGCCCCATAGCTTACTTTAGTGAGAAACTCTCCAGAGCACAACTCAATTACCCCATATATGACAAAGGGCCAAACCAAGTTGAACAAGCGTCGTGCTAAATGGAGTGAATTTATTGAATGGTTTCCTTATGTCATCAAGTACATTAAAGGTAAGGAAAACATTGTGGCGGATGACCTTTCCCGCATATGCATGCTTGTTACTCAACTTGAATTGGATGTCATTGGCTTTAAGCATATAAAAGACTTGTATGAGCATGATCCTACTTTTGCTACTCCTTATGCCAAGTGTTTGATGCACACCTCTTGGGAACTGATGAGGACATGACTACCTTGGATACGACCAAAAATATTGCATACATGCATATTCGTCAGGTGATTTCTAATGCAAACTATTCAATAATCTATTTATGTTATCCAGAACAAAAATACTTCACACACTTTTGTGTTTTGTCTAATTGTAGGTGTATGGGACATTTGTACAATCCACATATGAAGATAAGGGAAAAGGAGAAGTTTAGGTTGTGTTCAAAAAGTCCTCTCACGTCACTTTTGGGCCAAGAGAAGATAGAGTCCAAGTCTCTCACGTTCTGGATTCAGATTCGGACTGCACAGACATACCTGACTCAAAATGCCAACAACTTTTTCATACAGACTCCGAATTGGGTGATTATTTTTTTGTTGGAAACTAGATTTCGTGATCTTTCCAACCTAATTGGATTGACCTTCAAATTCGTCCGGGGCATTGAGTTACGGACAAAACAATCTGACGTTGCAGCAGAATCCGAGTCAAACTACAAGCCCAAAGGTGTTGCATCACCTCCACTTGGGCCCATGAGCCTTGTACGACCTAGGGTTAGTTTTAGGCTGCCTTGGGACGTCCTCCCACCTCCTTGGCCTCCACCCCTTGCTCCTATATAAGTAGATCCATCTAGTAGCTTTTTCCTTGGAATTTGCTTAGTTAAAAGTTAGCCATTGCAATTTCGTGTACTTCGTTTGTGTCCAACGACCAGACCAAGACCGCTTCCGGATCCCCACCATTATCAATACTTTATATATATATGCAATATTCAGATTGCTTTATCATATTCTTGCTCGTTCTTTGATTGCTTGCAGGAATAGACCTTCTTGGTCAGGCTGACCGTGCTTCCAGCATCGTCAATAACCTCAGGAGATTGGTTTAGCGATTGCTAAGGCACAACGTCGTGCACGTTTGTAGTTGGATCGTCAAAGTCGTCTCCACCAAATCGATAGTTATCATCTCATCGAAAGATCGGGACCCTCGCCTCTATCAAGTGGTATCAGTTTTCAGGTTGCTCGATGAGAATTTCCAGTTTTCCTAGATTAGATTTATTTTCTTACCTATTGTCCAAGAAAAAGCCACAAAAAAGAGTTAGATCTATTCATCCTTGGTCCAAGCCAGTCTGAGCCTTTGCAATTTTCGTTTCATTGCTTGCATAGTTGAATTATCGGTTGCATCGTCGTGTCGAGTTGCTGGTCTTAGTGTCTAGTTCGTTTAGAGTTTCGAGTTCTGTTCACATTAGTCACGCCACCGCTACATCATTATCTCTTCCGCTGTCCACCACCCATCCATCAATTTCCACCATGTGCTACCCACCATTCATTGTCATAATAATAGTTGAGATCGTTCACATCTTCACTTGATCCAATCTGCATCTTATCTAGTTTGTTTTGGAAAGAGGGAGAAAAATAGAGAAAAAAAACGAGAGAAAAAAGAGAAAAAAAGTCAGATAAAAAAAAGGAGAGAAAGAAAAAAAAGTGTGAGTAAAAAAAGAGATAGAAAAAACAAAATTCGGATCTTTTCAGACTCAATCTCGTAGTTGAATTCGGATTGGAATCTGTTTTGTTCACTGTTTAGTAAAACAGGCATAACTTCCTCATACGAAGTCCGTTTTGCCTCCGAGAGTACTCAAACGAAAGCTAGCGACGAGCCGCATCTAAATAGTTGAAGAAGCAATTTCAATATTTGGCACCTCAAAATCGGCTTCGAAATAGGTCTTTTTGCCCTCCGAAGTTCATGAACACAGCTTATTCCAGTTTTTCAGGACAGTTTTCAAATTTTTTGACTCCTCATATCAACTCGGAATTGAGTGATTCCTTTTGTGTTTGAAAGCTTGAGTCAATACCATTCTTGAAAAAACAAATCAAAAAAATCGGCACAAACTTTTTCAGAGGAAAGTTGGAGACAAAGTTGTTGATATATCCTGCTTGGCTGTTGTTTCACATCATTATCTTTACTGCCGTTGTGATCTTCACTTATATCTTACTGTCCAGAGCTACTTAGTATCCTTCATTGATGCTAGTTGTGCTACGATGTGACCTCATTAGTGTTCTAGGCTCGCGTCTCTAGTTCGGTCTAGCCTAGGACCAGCACAGTACCGCCGTTGAGCGTTTATTCAACATTGCATCTCTGGATTGATTATTGCTAATTTTTTGCTACCATATATAGCCAACCCAGCTCCACATATTTCTACACCGTGTATACGCACGTTCCCCTGGCAATCGCTTTACACAATCTTCGGAGTTATTTGACACCGCTGGTTTCCTGTCACCACCTGCCGCATGGTAAGAACTTGTAAGATATTGATATTTGCTTTACTGTGAGCACTTTACAACCACATCCTAGTAGTTCATAGGAACATTATTCTCGAATTTTGGTTCTTATTTCTACTAATCATGACAGGTTCCAGAGATAGAAGTTCTTGGACGACAGACACATCTTCACCATCACGAGAGTTGGGACAACACACACAAGCATATGGTCAGGTTATCTCTTTACCATCATTTGAGGGTAGATTTAATCATGCTATTTATCTAGCTTAGGAGCTTGAAGTAGAACAAGTTTTTAGTCACCATGATTTTTCTGAACTTGAGAGAGTACGAGCTACCATTAGAGCATTTACTGGTTTTGCTTCTGTTTGGTGGAGTGTACATTGTAAGAAAAACATTGATAACCAAGCCACAACTTGGAAAGTTTTGAAAGCTGTAATGAGACAACAATTTTTTCCTCCTTACTATCGTCGTGAATTGCGTCGCAAATTGGAGCAATTAAAACAAGGCAGTAACACTATTCATGCTTACTACCAAGAGTTCAAATCTTATATGCATCATTGTGACATAGAAGAATCTGAGGATGATACAATGAATAGATTTTTTGGTGGTTTGAACCATGATATTCAGGCAAGATTTCAGTATATTCCTTGTTGCATTACTGGTATGTATGTCCGTGCTTGTACCTTGGAGAGACAGATACAAGAGGATGCATTGGGTGACTACAACAACTACTATTCAAGTTCATGCTCACCACCACCGGTTGGTTACTCCACTATTGCACCTACTAGAGCAGCCCCACCTTGGATTGTGAGCGCGATATCATCTCAAGAGTATGGTACATTGTCAACGTCCGTACCTACATCAGCTACATCTCTGCGAGGTAACAGTAAAGGTATTGATGATATAACTTCACATGAGAATGAAGCATGCCTAGTTAACTTGAATGCATCATGTGTTGAGTTACCTATTGATTTGAGCACACCACCTATTTTAGAGACTCTTGTTACTGTCATGAATGCGTCATGTGATCAAACCACTGAAATATCAACAATTTTGAGTGCACCCATTGAATTAACTGTTGATGCAAAAGAACCAATGTTTAATCATTTTGATATGACCTCTAATCTTGATGATGATTCTGTGTCCAATGACTTATTACATGTTTGCTTATTTAAGCATGTTGTAGCATGTAAATTTGATGCAAGTAAGGTTTATTCATCGAAGTTAGGATGGATTAATGATGAACATTGCCAATCTTTTGAAGTGAATAAGAGCTTCACTTATATGTGCAAACTGAGTTCCAATATTTTCATGCCTTCTACTTCTTGTGATAATTTTTTGGCTTTAGATTTTATGAACAATGAAAGTTACTCATGTATACATGTGACATATGTGCAAAAATCAAGGGAAGTTAAAATGGATGACATATACATATACAACATGTACACCTTGTCTGTTTTGTTAGCCACATTTCAGATTAAGCAATGCCGAGGACGGCTTTGTTTTCAAAAAGGGGAGGATGATGAGGACATGACTACCTTGGATACGACCAAAAATATTGCATACATGCATATTTGTCAGGTGATTTCTAATGCAAACTATTCAATAATCTATTTATGTTATCCAGAACAAAAATACTTAACACATTTTTGTGTTTTGTCTAATTGTAGGTGTATGGGACATTTTTACAATCCACATATGAAGATAAGGGAAAAGGAGAAGTTTAGGTTGTGTTAAAAAAGTCCTCTCACGTCACTTTTGGGCCAAGAGAAGATAGAGTCCAAGTCTCTCACGTTCTGGATTCAGATTCGGACTGCACAGACATACCTGACTCAAAACGCCAACAACTTTTTCATACGGACTCCGAATTGGGTGATTCTTTTTTTGTTGGGAACTAGATTTCATGATCTTTCCAAGCCAATTGGATTGACCTTCAAATTCGTACGGAGCATTGAGTTACGGACAAAACAATCTGACGTTGCAGCAGAATCCGAGTCAAACTACCAGCCCAAAGGTGTTGCATCACCTCCACTTGGGCCCATGAGCCTTGTACGACCTAGGGTTAGTTTTAGGCTTCCTTGGGACGTCCTCCCACCTCCTTGGCCGCCACCCCTTGCTCCTATATAAGTAGATCCATCTAGTAGATTTTTCCTTGGGATTTGTTTAGTTAAAAGTTAGCCATTGCAACTTCGTATACTTCGTTTGTGTCCAACGACCAGACCAAGACCGCTTTCGGATCCCCACTATTATCAATACTTCATATATATTTGCAATATTCAGATTGCTTTATCATATTGTTGCTCGTTCTTTGATTGCTTGCAGGAATAGACCTTCGTGGTCAGGCTGACCGTGCTTCCAGCATCGTCAGTAACCTCAGGAGATTGGTTTAGCGATTGCTAAGGTGCAACGTCGTGCATGTTTGCAGTCGGATCGTCAAAGTCGTCTCCACCAAATCGATAGTTATCATATCATTGAAAGATCGGGACCCTTGCCTCTATCAGGAACGCTATTACATCAAAGATGGATATCTTATGAGAGCTAACAAGCTTTGCATCCCCGAGTCTTCTCTTCATTTGTTGCTTTTGCAGGAATCTCATGGAGGAGGCTTAATGGGACATTTTGTACATGACAAGACTTCCGCCACGCTCTCCAAGAACTACTATTGGCCCAAGATGTTTCGTGACGTCAACCGCTTCACCAACCGATGCTCTACATGTCGCAAAGCTAAGTCTAAAGCTCAATCCCATGGCCTTTATATGCCTCTCCCAATTCCATATCAACCATGGGAATACGTTAGCATTGATTTTGTACTTGGATTTCCTAGGACTATAAATGGAAAGGATTCGGTATTTGTCGGTGTGGACCATTTCTCTAAGATGGCACATTTCATTCCTTGCAACAAGATAGACGATGCTTCACATGTTGCTAATCTCTTTTGTATGGAAATATTGCGTCTACATGGTGTGCCAAAGACGATCGTCTCGGACCGCGACGTCAAGTTCCTTAGCTACTTTTGGAAGACCCTATGCACCAAGCTCGGAATCAAGCTACTCTTCTCCACGGCGTATCATCCACAAACCGACGGCCAAACGGAGGTGACCAACCGCACACTCTCCACTCTACTTCGAGTACTCATCAAGAAGAACATCAAGGAGTGGGAGGAGTTCTTACCTATCGCCGAGTTCGCCTACAACCGAGCAAGACACTCAACAACCGGCAAGTCCCCCTTCGAGGTCATCTATGGATTCAACCCATTGTCACCATTGGACATTCTTCCTCTACCACTCCAAGAGCGCATCAATTTGGACGCAAGTGCACATGTGACTCATCTCAAGAAGGTGCATGAATATACAAGACATACTATCGAGTGCCAAATACAATGACTTGCGACCAAACTCAACTTCAACAAGCAACCTATGGTATTCAACATTGGAGATCTCGTGTGGCTACACCTTCACAAGGACCGCTTTCCCCAAGAACGCAAGTCCAAACTTCGACCATGAGCGGATGGACCTTTCAAGGTGCTTGCATGCTACAACGACAATGCTTACAAGATCAACCTCCCGTGTGACAAGTACCACGTGAGCAATATCTTCGATATCAAGGACCTCTCGCCCTTCCATGGTGATGAAGAATTTGATCCGAGGACTGATCTTCCCCAAGGGAGGGGAGATGATGCGGAGCATCCCAAGGTCATCCCCATGGACCTACCTACGTCCCCTACAACACCACTTGGACCAATGACAAGAGCCCAAGCGAAGGCTATCAAAGATAAGGTGAACTCACTCCTCTCCGAACTACCACTTTCCATGCATGAGAATTGGCTACTACCTCAAGTGGAAACCCTATGTGTGATCGGGTGCTTGGAGGAAGGCCACGGACCAACTACACTCAACGGACAAGACGGTGAGGATGCCAAGTTCATGGGACAAGAAGAAGAACTGCTCGAAGTTCTCAGGCTCTGGACGTCTGACAACCTCCAGGCTCCGGACGTCCGGCCCCCTTCGGACGACCGACGCTTCCACACCCAAGCCAAAAACCATGGACTTCCGATGCCCCACGGACGATCGACGCCTAGACGTCCGACCGAAGACCACCCGAGCCGAATTTACGGACGTCCGACAGGCACCGGACGTCCGGACCCTCGCGAGCCTCCAGATGACCGGTGACTCCCAGACGTCTGACGCCTGTGCGCTACCATGTGTTGGGCCGCAGCCCATGTACCCCCCACTTTGCCCCTTTTTGCACTAAGACTATAAATAGACCTCCTATTTCTCCTAGCTAGGGTTAGCATTGGTTTAGCTCATATTTAGAGATAGAGCATTGCTCATCCACGTCGGATCTACTCCACAAGAGAGACTGCGGCCCCTCTTCGGAGAAGATCCCTTTGGATTCAAGACCCCTCTAAGGGAAGATCCCCTCATGGATTCAAGACCTCCTCACGAAGAAGACCAGCTACCCTTGTATCGTCCCTAGTTGATCGTGTACCGTGTGATCTCTTATGTACTTGAGGATCTAGCACATGTGTGACTATTTCTTGTTGGTTTAGTGTTTCTCTTGTGTTTCCCCCATGTATTCCTTCGTTTCCCTCCTCGTTTTCTTTGTGTTCATTGCGGGATCCGCTCCTTTCGTGAAAGATCGGCCGATTAGGGTTCCACCCTACATCAGACACACTTTAGCTCCGCCTACTTCAAGAATTGACCCCTCGTGGGCGCAGGGGACGAGGCAGAAATATTTTCTCCATAGCTTGAAATGGGCTTCACATACTAGGAACATCTCGTAGAGAGCAATAAAGCCAGAAATATGTAGAATTGATCTTGGGTGGGGTTGTGGAGTTGGATCTAGTAAAATTCTAGTAAACCCCTTAAGAAAGGGTGAATGGGGAATCCTATACCTCTTAGAAGAAACGATACAAAACATACCCTCTCATCCTTATTTGGATTGGGAAAGTTCTCTGCAAAGGCCTCGCCACCGGCCGAGGTCAGCCTAGTGCAGATGGGTACAAGATCTACGGCAGGGAGATACCCTTGCTGCTGGAGGTCGCACAACTGAAGCCGCGAGACGGAGCAACTCGGCCAATCGCCCGAGAGTTGGCCATGGGGGCGCGAGGATGAACCAGGGGCATCATCCATGTCGCTTGAGGATTTTCTTCTAAGCAAGATTGGGGTTCTTGTGACGAATAGATCAATGCGCATGTGGCCTATTTGACGGTGAAGATTCTAGCCCTTGGTGGGTGTTTTTGTAAAAGACACGGGGTTGCTCGCCTACTGACGGACGCACAGAAATTGAGGGTCGCCCTATAAAAAGTTAATGGTGAGGGACCGCCTCGATTGAATTTATTGGTGGCCGAACTATTAAAGCCAGCCAAATAAGAAAATGGGGAACTCGCCTCGCAAGCCAAAGACTTAACGGAACCACGGGGTGATCAATGGTGGAGAGCTCCGGCATTGAAGGATAGTTCAGGGGCTACTGTGGGAGTCCTAGATTAGGGTGTCCTCGGGGTGCCGGCTCATCTCACGTGGCATAGTTGGGCCGCACCGTATCCGGATTGAAGACTTCTTATGCCTTGAAGTGCACCCGAAGTCATGATGGACGATCTGATATTTCCTTCATGTAACCGACTATCTGTAAACCCTAGTACCCCTGGTGTGTATATAAACCAGGGGGCTTAGTCCGTAGAGCCTATAGGAACAATCACCATCATACTAGTTAGGGTTTAGTTTGTCTAGTCTTGTGGTAGATCTACTATGTAACCCCCTTATACACAAGAAATATAATCAAGTTGGACGTAGGGTTTTACCTCTTTGAGAGGGTGCGAACCTGGGTAAACATCGTGTCCCACGTCCCCTATTCCCCATCGATCCAAGGTCCACAGTTCGGGACCCCCCCCCCACTCGAGATCTGCCGGTTTCGACACCGACAACGAGAGCGATGATGTGCCATCTTCGGCCTTCATCCACAGCGACAGTGACGAGATGATCGAGCATGGGATTTTCCCTTCAGTTATGGAGGAGAGTGCTACCTCTTGAGCATCATTGGTTTTCCCTTCAAGAGGAAAGGGTGAAGCAGCAAAGTACCGTAAGTATTTCCCTCAGTTTTTGAGAACCATGGTGTCAATCCAGTAGGATACTACACGCAAGTCGCCTAGTACCTGCACAAACAAATAAGAACCGTGCAACCAACCCGATAAAGGCGTTGTCAATCCCTTCATGGCCACTTGCAAAATTGAGATCTGATAAAGATAATAAGATAAATATTTTTGGTATTTTTGTTGTATAGATTGCAAAATAAACAGCGACAGAAATGGCTAGTTGACGGGAAACTAATATGATGTAAAGTAGACCCGGGGGCCATAGGTTTCACTAGTGGCTTCTCTCAAGATAGCATATAATACAGTGGGTGAACAAATTACTGCCAAGCAATTGATAGAAAATCACATAGTTATGAGAATATCTAGGCATGATCATGAACATAGGCATCATGTTCGTGTCAAGTAGACCGAAATGATTCTGCATCTACTACTATTACTCCACACATCGACCGCTATCCATCA
Source organism: Triticum urartu (assembly GCF_003073215.2). Classification (NCBI taxonomy): domain Eukaryota; kingdom Viridiplantae; phylum Streptophyta; class Magnoliopsida; order Poales; family Poaceae; genus Triticum; species Triticum urartu. The sequence continues at coordinate 211,515,845 of NC_053025.1, read as the reverse complement.
TGCATCTAGAGTATTAAGTTTGTAAGAACAGAGTAACACATTAGGCAAGATGACATGATGTAGAGGGATAAACTCAAGCAATATGATATAAACCCCATCTTTTTATCCTCGATGGCAATAATACAATACGTGCCTTGCTGCCCCTACTGTCACTGGGAAAGGACACCGCAAGATTGAACCCAAAGCTAAGCACTTCTCCCATTGCAAGAAAGATCAATCTAGTAGGCCAAACCAAACTGATAATTCGAAAAGACTTGCAAAGACATCAAATCATGCATATAAGAATTCAGAGAAGAATCAAATATTATTCATAGATAAACTTGATCATAAACCCATAATTCATCGGATCTCGGCAAACACACCGCAAAAAGAATTACATCGAATAGATCTCCAAGAACATCGAGGAGAACTTTGTATTGAGATCCAAAGAGAGGGAAGAAGCCATCTACCTAATAACTATGGACCCGAAGGACTGTGCTAAACTACTCACACATCATCAGAGAGGCTATGGTGTTGATTTAGATGCCATCCTTGATCGAATCCCCCTCCAGCAGATCGCCGAAAAAGGTCCCCAGATGTGATCTCACGGGTACAGAAGGTTGTGGCAGTGGAAAAGTGGTTCTGTGGCTCCCCTAGATGTTTTCAGGGTATAAGAGTATATATAGGCGAAAGAAGTAGGTCGGTGGAGCTACGAGGGTCCCACGAGGGTGGGGGGCGCGCCTGCCCCCCTGGGCGCACCGCCCTACCTCGTGGCCGCCCCTTTGCTTCCTTGACCTCCATTCCAAGTCTCCTGGATTACGTTTGTTCCAAAAAGATCCTCGCGAAGGTTTCATTCCGTTTGGATTTCGTTTGATATTCCTTTTCTGTGAAACACTAAAATAGGCAAAAACAGCAATTTGCACTGGGCCTTCGGTTAATAGGTTAGTCCCAAAAATAATATAAAAGTCCATAATAAAGCCCATTAAACATCCAAAACAGATAATATAATAGCATGGAACAATCAAAAATTATAGATACATTGGAGACATATCAAGCATCCCCAAGCTTAATTCATGCTCGTCCTCGAGTAGGTAAATGATAAAAACAGAATTTTTGATGTGGAATGCTACCTAACATAATTTTCAATGTAATTCTCTTTATTGCGGCATGAATGTTTAGATCCAAAAGATTCTAGATAGAAGTTTAATATTGACATCAAAATAATAATGCTTCAAGCATGCTAACCAACCAATTACGTCTTATCAAAATAACATAGCCAAAGAAAGCTTATCCCTACAAAATCATATAGTTTGTCCATGCTTCATTTTCGTCACAAATGCTCCCATCATGCACAACCCCGATGACAAGCCAAGCAATTGTTTCATACTTAGCCTTTTCAAACTCTTTCAACTTTCACGCAATATATGAGCGCAAGCCATGGACATAGCACTATGGGTGGGATAGAATAAAATGATGGAGGTTGTGTGAGAAGACAAAAAAAGAGAAAGTCCCACATTGACGTGGCTAATCAACGGGCTATGGAGATGCCCATCAATTGATGTCAATGCAAGGAGTAGGGATTGCCATGCAACGGATGCACTAGAGCTATAAATATATGAAAGCTCAACAAAAGAAACTAAGTGGGTGTGCATCCAACTTGCTTGATCACGAAGACCTAGGGAATTTTGAGGAAGCTCATCATTGGAATATACAAGCCAAGTTCTATAATGAAAATTTCCCACTAGTATATGAAAGTGAAAAAAAGGAGACTCTCTATCATGAAGATCATGGTGCTACTTTGAAGCACAAGTGTGGAAAAAGGATAGTAACATTGCCCCTTCTCTCTTTTTCTCTCATTTTTTTATTTGGGCCTTTTTTGTTTTTTTGTTTTTGGCCTCTTTTTTTGTCCGGAATCTCATCCCGACTTTTGGGGGAATCATAGTCTCCATCATCCTTTTCTCACATGGGATAATGCTCTAATAATGAAAATCATCACACTTTTATTTACTTACAACTCAAGAATTACAACTCGATAGTTAGAACAAAATATGACTCTATGTGAATGCCTCCGATGGTGTACCGGGATATGCAATGAATCAAGAGTGACATGTATGAAAGAATTATGAAGGTGGCTTTGCCACAAATTCGATGTCGACTACATGATCATGCAAAGCAATAAGACAATGATGGAGCGTGTCATAATAAACGGAACGGTGGAAAGTTGCATGGCAATATATCTCGGAATGGCTATGGAAATGGCATAATAGGTAGGTATGGTGGCTGTTTTGAGGAAGATATGAGGAGGCTTATGTTTGATAGAGCGTATCATATCACGGGGTTTGGATGGACCGGCGAAGTTTGCACCAACTCTCGAGGTGAGAAAGGGCAATGCACGGTACAGAAGAGGCTAGCAATGATGGAAGGGTGAGAGTGCGTATAATCCACGGACTCGACATTAGACGTTAAGAACTCACATAATTATTGCAAAAATCTACAAGTAATCAAAACCAAGCACTACGCACATGCTCCTAGGGGGATAGATTCGTAGGAAAATACCATCGCTTGTCCCCGACCGCCACTCATAAGGAAAGCAATCAAAGAACACATCATGCTTCAAATTTGTCACACAAAGTTTACCATAACAACTATCAAGTATTTCTCAATTCCACAATTACTCAAGTAGCACGACTCTAATATTACCACCTTTATATCTCAAAACAACTATCAAGTATCAAACTTCTCATAATATTTAATGCACTCTATATGAAAGTTTTTATTATACCCATCCTGGATGCCTATCATATTAGGACTAATTTTATAGCCAAAGCAAATTACCATGCTGTTCTAAAAGACTCTCAAAATAATTTAAGTGAAGCATGAGAGATCAATAATTTCTATAAAATAAAACCAGCACCACTCTCTAAAAAGATATAAGTGAAGCACTAGAGAAAAATTATCTAGCTCAAAAGATATAAGTGAAGCACATAGAGTATTCTAATAAATTCCGGTTCATGTGTGTCTCCCCAAAAGGTGTGTACAGAAAGGATGATTGTGGTAAACTAAAAGGCAAAGACTCAAATCATACAAGACGCTCCAAGCAAAACACATATCATGTGGTGAATAAAAATATAGCCTCAAGTAAAGTTCCCGATAGACAAAGACAAAAGAGGTCATCCCTTCCGGGGCATCCCCAAGCATATGATTTTGGTTGTCCTTGAATTTTACCTTGGGGTGCGTTGGGCATCCCCAAGCTTAGGCTCTTTCCACTCTTTGTTCCAAAATCTATCAAATCTTTACACAAAAACTTGAAAACTTCACAACAGAAAACTCAACAGAAAATCTCATGAGCTCCGTTAGTATAAGAAAACAAACCACCACTTTAAGGTACTGTAATCAACTCATTATTTATTTATATTGGTGTTAAACCTACTGTAATCCAACTTCTCTATGGTTCACACCCCCCGATACTAGACATAGATTCATCAAAATAAGCAAACAACACACGAAAAGCAGAATTTGTCAAAAACAGAACATTCTGTAGAAATCTGGAGGTTTCGGATACTTCTATAAATCCAAAAATCCTGAGAAATTAGGACTTCCAAAATAATTTGTATATTGATCTACTGCAGTTGGAATTGGTATTTTATCACTCTCTGGTAAAAAAATGAAAATTATTCTCATGAGCGCATACTTTCTATTTCTTCAGCAAGATCAAATAACAATCACCCAAGAAGATCCTAAAGGCTTTACTTGGCATAAACACTAATTAAAACATAAAATCACAATATAACAGAGGATAGATGATTTATTTATTGCTAAACAGGAACAAAAAGCAAGGAACAAAAATAAAATTGGGTTGCCTCCCAACAAGTGCTATCGTTTAACGCCCCTAGCTAGGCATAAAAACAAGAATAGATCTAGGTATTGTCATATTTGGTATGCAATCCATCTGTGGCTCTCATAATAGATTCATAAGGTAATTTAATTTTCTTTCTAGGAAAGTGTTCCATGCCTTTCCTTAACAGAAATTAGACTCTAATGTTTCCTTCTATGATGTCAATAATTGCACCAATCGTACGTCACAAGGGCGATACTATCACCACGGTAATGGAATCATTTCCGCCAAATGTGACATTCAGAAGGGATTTATTTGGACCTAGACTACAATTTTGGAATATCCTACTCCAACGGTTGTCCACAGTGCAATTGTCACATGGGTCTGATGTATTCCGATGGAACCTACATGGGAATGGACAGTTCTCAGTAGAGTCTATGTGTAGAGTGTTAATCCAGTCTGATGTGCCAGTTGATAATAACAAGAAGATCTGGAAGATGAAGATACTGCTTAAGAATAAAATCTTCGCATGGTATCTTCATCATGGAGTCATTCTTACTAAAGATAACCTTATTAAGAGGAATTGGCATGGAAGTCCACAATGTGTCTTTTGTCACCATGATGAGACAATAAAACATTTATTCTTTCAATGCAAATTGGCTCATTCTATATGGTCAGTCATCCAAATAGCTTCTGGCTTGTATCCTCCTTGTAGTGTTGCTAATGTATTTGGCAACTGGCTACATGGGATTGATCACAGGTTTAGAACCCTTCTCAGGGTGGGAGCGCTTGCCGTTATTTGGTCGCTTTGGCTATGTAGAAATGATAAGGTTTTTAACGATAAAAGTACTTCTCTTATGCAGGTTATCTACATATGTACCGGGACTCTTCGTTTATGGTCCTCTCAACAACGTGTGGAGAATCGAGACCTGTTTATGGAGGTGTGTACACGATTGGAGGCTACAGCGAGGAATACTTTTACCCAACATGGGTGGCAGCATGATCTCAGGATTGCCCCCCTCCCTCCGCTTTAGGCGTTATACGGATACTGCATGTTTTCCTTGTATTTCGCTTTTTTCATTTGAATGAGAGGATATTGTTTGGCTGTGTGCATCTTAGCTATGCAGAGGCCTGGTGTAATGCTTAAATCTTTTAAGTAATAAAGCGCCCCTTTTTGAAGAAAAAAATGCACCAATCGTTCTAAGGAAAGGTCTACCAAGAATAATAGGACATGTAGGATTGCAATCTATATCAAGAACAATGCGAATGGAAAAAGGGCGAAAGGCAAGGGTGAAGTGGGGGAGAGGAAAACGAGAGGCAAATGGCAAATAATGTAATGCGAGGGATAAGAATTTGTGATGGGTACTTGGTATGTCTTGACTTGACGTAGATCTCCCTGGCAACGGTGCCAGAAATCCTTCTTGCTACCTCTTGAGCATGTGTTAGTTTTGCCTTGAAGAGGAAAGGGTGATGCAACAAAGTAGCGTAAGTATTTCCCTCAGTTTTTGAGAACCAAGGTATCAATCCAGTAGGAGACTACACGCAAGTCGCCTAATAACTATGGACCCAAAGGTCTATGGTAAAACACTCACACCTCATCGGAGAGGCTATGGTGTTGATGTAGAAGCCCTCCGTGATCGAATCCCCCTCCGGCAGATCGCCGGAAAAGGTCCCAGATTGGATCTCACGGGTACAGAAGGTTGCGGCAGTGGAAAAGTGGTTTCGTGGCTCCCTTGGATGTTTTGAGGGTATAAGAGTATATATAGGCGAAAGAAGTAGGTCGGTGGAGCTACGAGGGGCCCACTCTGCGGAATACAACTACTTTGACCCAATCCTAGAAATGGACGAGGTATTGGAGTTTGTTTCTCCTAGACTCCTAGTCATTCCGGAATAGAATGGCTTGACAGACCACAAGAATAAGAGGTATCGATGAGCATGAATGCCTGACATGCTCTTGACTATCAAATGATAGACGGAGATTAGGATACAACTAAAGAGAGGGATAACTCAAGGAACATATATCTTTCTGAGTTGTGGATGCATAGATTAGTATGTCGAGCAAAGTTCAGCATTTCTTCCGGATAACCCATGCAGAAAGGTAGAACTGGCAGATTCACAATGTAGAATGGATAACTCATCAAGAGCACTCTGGTTGTGATCTTTTGGTTCAAAAGAACTTCTGCCATAAGCAGTTCATGGTATTAGGAAGAAGGAAATACCACGGACCTCGAGGACTATCGCAAGGTTACTAATATCCTAAAGGAACTAGAAAACACGATCAACAAGAGGTAAGTGGAGTGGATCTAGGGTCAAGAACCCAGGGGTAGAATGCCTACTAACTAAGTGGCATCACGGGATGCTTTCAAGAATGGTGGCCACAATCATCGCACTGGGACACAAAACATGGCTAGGTTACTATATGATCCCCTAAGACACCTAAGATCATAATAATAACTCCAACATATATGTTGAGGCAATAGAGTACCTCAACTCAGCAATTAGTGTGATTAACGTGGCCTAAAGGAACATCGAACCAGAGGGAAAAGATTTTGCAAATGCATCAGACGGTATAGAAACCTGGGACGACTCGGACAACATAATGGTTGTAAATGCTCAAAAACATTTGAGACATCCTGTGAAATAGTGGCATGACCACTCAATCATCACAATATCAAAGTTCTGAGGCCAGCTATGAACACACGGAAGTAGTAGAAACTGAACTGAGTCTTGAAACTATCAACTCTATAAGTCGATGGATTAGTAACGCGTCATCCTAATAGATAGATGAGAAGGCCTAGTTCTTACTCCCCGTAGAAAAGAAGAGGTTGACTCAGAACAGAAGGGCATAAGGTAAAGGAGTAAAAAGAGCCTTACGTTCCCTTCCACAATCAATTCCCTTATATAAATAAAGCATTTCTAGACACAACTCCGACCATTTTGGCTTGGTAATCCTGCAGGCAGTCAGGCTCTGATACCAAAGCTGTCAGGACCCCGATTCTAAGTCACACCGATCTAGCCTGTAACAGCTCATATCACTTTGTGGCCTCACGCACAGTATCCCCACGGGTGTCGCCTTACCATGGCCCGGGACCGTTTGCGCCTTTTGGCTCACGTATATGATAGTGTCGCTAGCATCCATATGACGGAGAACCCAGGCCGACATGACTAGTCATGAACCCAAAGTGGCACTAACTTACAGGGACAGGCATACATGAATCAACATCAAGCATGTCGGTCGGCAGCATGTGAATCCGGGCTGTAGCAACTGGGCTAATAGGACTCCGGGAACCCGGGCTGTAGTAGGCTAGCAGGACTCCGGATGTCACCGCGTGACATTTCCCTGAAGGGACAGACACTGGAACAATGTGAATCACATGTAGTAGTAATGGGCTAGCAGGACTCCGGTGAACCGGGCTGTAGCGGACTACTATGGCTCATGGAAGCACAAGACTACATTTCCCCATAAGAGAGGCTACCAAGGATAAACAACTAGGTTGTCGGATCCCACACATACCAAGCATTTCAATCATACACACAATATGCTCGATATGTGTAAATACAACATGGCATCACAACATAACTCTACGACTCAAGTATTTATTCATTAGGCTCCGAAGAGTCAGATATTACAAACATGGGTCTGATGAACCAACATACGGAGCATGCAAGCAACAAGCGGAAGCATAAACATGTCTGAGTACAGACAAGTACAAATGAAAAAGGCTGAGAAGCCTGACTACCTACAAGACCCTCCCAAGGGTACAAGATCGTAGCTGAGGTAACAAGCTAAACGTCGAAGTCCACGCGAAACTACTAGCGAGACTGAAGTCTCTCTGCAAAACATAAATTAAGCAAACGTGAGTACAAATGTACTCAGCAAGACTTACATCAGAACTAACTACATATGTATCATTATCAACAAAGGGATGGTGGGGTTTAACTGCAGCAACCCAGCTTTGACTCGGTGGCTATCCTGAACTACGACTACAAGTAACTCATTTGTGGTGGCGCACACGAGTCCACATATTCACCATATCAATACACCACTATGGATCCGCTCCCGTCTCCCTACGAGAACGCCATCCATAGCACTCACGCTTATCTTGCGCATTTTAGAGGATTCACTTTCACTTGTCTATGAATGATGCAAGGGGTCCAAGTTTCCATATCTGAGGAATCTGGCTATTCGAATAGATAATGATAACCCTGCAGGGGTGTACTTCTTCACACACGCTCTCGCCACTTACCACCATGTACACGTCGTGTACCTCGGCAACCTTCAAGCCGAAGCCTAGTGAGGGAGTCGGCCATGACCTGACTCACCACACAAGTCTCTCGTCCAGGTTTATCGCCTATTCAGGTTCCATCCGCAAGGAGATCCGGCCGGGGTGTCGCTCACGGCCCCAAACGATGTGAGTAGGGTTCCCAAGCCCACCATCCGGGTGCCACTTGGTACACCATGCCACTGTGCCTAATCTGTCCCAAGCCCACCTGTACCAGGTTCCACTTGGTAGACTACTAACACTACCTACAAACACTAGAAACTAGTTGCAACTCCTGGACAGAGATCGAGTTGATTAATAAGTCGAGAGGGGTCGAATTATCGGAACCCAAGGTGTGGTAGTAACTGTTCATGGATCACAAACACAGAACTCAGTTCCTGAGGACGGCTGCAATGAGACAACCCACCATGTACTCCTACATGGCCTCTCACCGCTACCTTTACCAAATCGTGTTCACACACTTAGCTCTCAACGGTAGGACATGTTCACCATGTTCCAATTCATTCCCGATGAATCAGACCTGACTCAACTCTAAGTAGTAGCAGGCATGACAACAAGCATGAATGAGTAGGCACATCAGGGCTCAAACAACTCCTACTCATGCTAGTGGGTTTCATCTATTTACTGTGGCAATGACAGGTCATGTAGAGGAAAGGGGTTCAACTACCGCAGCATGTAACAGTTGAATCGTTGTTGTCCTAATGCATTAAAAGAGAGCAGGAGCGGGAGAGTGGGATTGTATCGGAATGAACAAGGGGGTTTTGCTTGCCTGGCACTTCTGAAGATAGTATAGTTCTTCATCGGTGTCATCGGTCACATCATCGGAACCACGTCTATCGAGAGAGGACAACACCGGCAATCAAGGAAGAACACAATCAATGCAATGCAACAATATGATGTATGATCATGACATGGCAACATGCTGGTGTTTGGGCTAATGCATCTAGCAACCAGGTTAAATGAAGTTGGTTTGAACTAAAGGTTCAAATTCAAACTCCATGTAAGGCATTTCAAATGCCATTTATTGATTTGTCCAATTCAGCAGCTATAAGTTGTTCTAACATGCATGAGAATTCCGCAGATGGATAGACTGGATTTTTCTGATCATTTTTCATATATAAATTATTTCATTTGGAGTTATGGTTGATTTTCTATGATTTTTTGAAGTTTTGAGCATTTTCTGAAATTTCTAATTTATTTAGAAATATGAAAATTCCAGTAAATGTATTTACGATGTCAGCACTGCATCATTGTGACGTCAGCAGGTCAACTGCACTGACCCATGTCAAACCTGACCTGTGGGTCCCGCATGTCAGTGTCACGGTGCTTGTTAGGGTCACTGGCGTGTGGGGTCGGTCAAGGGCCACGTCAGCAAGGTCAACGCTGACGCGTGGGGCCATTGTGATTAGTTAAAACTAAACAGGAACTAAACAGTGGTTAATTAAGTTCAGAAAATAAACTAAACTAATTTAACAGGGTCTGGTCCCAGATGTCAGTGGCACAGGGGAGGTCAAATCCCGGTCAACCGGGGTCAAACTCGCTGGAGTTGACCCGCGGCTCGTCGCCGGTGAAGCCCGAGATGGCGGAGGGGCTTGAGATTTGCCCACAGTTGACCAAATCGGTTGTGGTTTGGTCCTTCGCATAGCTGGCGGAGTTCCGCATCAAACAGTGGCGGTGGGTAGTGCTGGGGTGTACGGAAAGTGGCAGGCGGCGAGGTTTGGAGGCAGCCAGAGATCGGGCTAGGTCGGGCTCGACGCTAGCGTGCGCAGGAGGATGAACTGGTGGGAGCTGCGGCCTCCTGGGAACATGCAGAGCATGCGAGCGTTCTCGAACACAAGCCGCTACGGGTGTGACCATGACTATGCCATGGCCAGCAGTGAGAAGCTTTCGGCCTTGATGGTTAACCCGGCTACGGCACACGAACGGCGAGAAGAACAGGGGAAAACGGGCATGAGCTCACTGCGGTTTTGTTGGTGCAGCTGGCGAGCTCGGGGACAGGCTATGGACGATGAATCGGTGATGGCGATCAGCGGTGCCCAAGGTTGAAAGCGAGCGCGATGAGGATGCTACGGTGCGTCCCGGCTTGCCTGGCTCGGGGGAGAAGACGAGGACGACATCGCAGAGCTCGTGGGAACAACGGCGGGGCGAGCGGGTAGCTGTGGCCACGGTGGTTCTTGTCGGCGGTCACGGTGCGTCCGGACGGTCACGGGAGAGAGAGTCAGAGAGGGGATGGGGACGAGCAAGCGGTCGAGGAGGGCGAGGGGGAGTGCATGGCGCCCTTGGGTGCCTCCAGCGGCGAGTAGGTAAGCAGGAGGTGGTCTCGCGCGTGCACGCGCGTCGGGCATGCGCTCGTCCCCCTGGCAGAGGAGGAAGACGATAGGGGAGGAGGCGGTGGTGGGCTGGGCTGCCAGGTGGGCTGGCCAGGTGGGCTGCGACAGGTAAGCCAGGTAACTCTCTCTCTCTTTTATTTTTGTTTTTCTATTTTCTGTAATTGTGTTTGGCTTTATTAAAAATTCCAGAGCATTTCCAAAAATCATGCAACTGACTGTGGCCACTGTTTGGAATATTTCCAACAGTAAACATTTCAGTTTGTGATTATTTGGGCATTTAATATATTTATAGGATTTAAATGCCCAAATGCAAATACTATATGATTTAATTCAGTGACCCCCAATTGACCTAGAAAAATGTGCAATATTTTTGGCAGAGGTTCAAGACCAATCCAAAGATGATGAACATTTTTGGGAAGGTATTTTGGGTTCATTGAGAGTATTTTTATTTGAACCTAGTTGAATTCATTCTAATGCTAGGGTTTGGTCAATCCCCATTTCAACTTAAATTGAATTTAATCATGATGCAACAAGATGTAAAACACTAGGCAGTACCAAAAGCTAGGAATGTGACAACTCACCCCTACTAAACAAGAATCTCGTCCCGAGATTCAAGTTGTGAGGTAAGAAGACAGAGGGACACAAGCTAACACATTCTTCACGATCCAGATGTCTTTCTTGAGGATGTTGATTTGATAACTCAAGTCGATCTTGTAGGATCGAAAGTATGTCTAGAGGGGGGTGATTAGACTACTTGACCAAATAAAAACTTAACCTTTTCCCAATTTTAGTTCTTGGCAGATTTTAGCTATTTTAGGACAAGTCAAGCAATCATCACACAATTCAAGCAAGCATGCAAAGAGTATATTGGCAGCGGAAAGTAAAGCATGCAACTTGCAACAATGTAAAGGGAAGGGTTTGGAGAATTCAAACGCAATTTGAGACACGGATGCTTTTCCCGTGGTTCGGATAGGTGGTGCTATCCTACATCCACGTTGATGGAGACTTCAACCCACAAAGGGTAACGGTTGCGAGAGTCCATAAAATGAAGAGTCTTGAGCTTTTGATCTTGAGCCAATCCTTTGTCCTTAGCATTTTGAGGGTTCCACTTTCACATCCATGCCATGCCAATCATTGAGCTTTCCTGAAATAATCATCTTGGAATAGCATTAGCTCAATGAGCTATATGTTGTTATGAATTACCAAAACCACCTAGGGATAGTTGCACTTTCAATCTCCCCCTTTTTGGTAATTGGTGACAACATATAGATCAAAGCTTCGACAAATGATAATAAGCATGAAATATATCGTCGCTTTGAGAAGTATGTGATAAGTAAGAGCTCCCCCTAAGTTTGTGCATATTTAAAATTTGCTTTGGACTGCAAATGCACAAGGAGTTAGAGTCATGGGTTGCTCTTCCATGTCACATACATCTTGGTGGAGCGCTTAAAATGATAAGAATGAAATACATGCACTCATCACCAAGAATAGTGAATGATCACATAAGATAGATAAGATAATAGCATTAAGCAAGCATTAAGTGTAGCTTATGATCAAACACATGATCATCAATGTCTCGCAAGCAATGACATTGTATCTCAAGCACTCAAAAGCAAACAAGTTCGAAAAACCACCAAATAAAGCAAGAGAGAAAAAAATAACACTCTCTCTCTCTCGAAGCCTATGATCTATACATCTTCTCCCCCTTTGGCAACAAGTTACCAAAAAGTTCCTAGAAAATGCATAGTGCTAGATCGACGCTCAGGCTTGATCTTCTGGTGGTGGTGGAGTCCGGATCACTCCAAGGACGAAGGCTTCTGTAGATGCTGAAGTAGACGCTGGAGTTGGAGCTGAAGTAGATGCTGGAGCTGGTGGAACTGAGGCTATAGCTAGTGCAGAAGTGGTGGCTCTTGTGTCAGCAACTGGCACGGCAGACGACCTCGGACCTCGTGGCACTCTGGCAAAGGCATGAGTGGTAGTCCTGCCTCTCCTCTCCTGCATGTCATCCTGGAGCTGCTCCACTGCAGTCTGAATCTCTGTCACCTTGACATCCAAGTCATAGAACTTTTGTTCCATGATTCTCTCTAGGCTTTCCTGGTTCTGATTTAGGGTGGCTAGTCCTTTCTCAATCTGCAGGGTGGATGCAATCAGGTTACCAAGCTGCTCTTGTTTAGTTTTCAAGAAATACTCAGATGCCTCCTCTTGGGTTGGCATCTTGGCAGCTTTCTCCTTCCTTGCCTTCTCCTTCTTTGCTTGTGCTTGGGCAGATGATGGCTCATTCTCAGTCATGACAACTTGATTGTCCTCAAAATCTGGATGGATGGGCAGGTGTTCCTTGTCCAATAAATATATGCCCGTGCCCATCTTAGAGTTGATGAGCTCCTGAATTTGAGGTGCATATCCACAGCTCCTCTTCTGATCTGCTGCAGTCCTCTTGATAGTCTGTACTATGAGGCTCATGACCTTGAACTTCTGTGGCACATCAAATACGTGAAGCAAGTTGATTGCATGGCCTCTGATCATCTTGTGATCTCCAGACTTGGGCAAGAGAGTGTGCCTCAATATCCAATTGATGGTTGGCAGCCCTGACAGAAGATAATGCACTGAGCCAAATTTGAAAGTGTCAATAGCTTCATTTGGAATTTCCTTGTACATGTTGGACATTGAGTTATGATCCATCTTTTTCTTGGCATAAATGTCCAAGTCATCTGCTTGCTCCTCTGGGGCATTGATCAGTTGAGCCCATTCAGCAACTGTAGATTGGTACCTCGTACCCTCAGACATCCAAGTTATCCTCCCATCTGGATAAAAGTGTGCCGTGGAGTAGAATTGCATGATAAGCTCCTCGTTCCACTTTGTGAGCTTCTTCCCAACAAAGTCAGCAACTCCACAAGCACTAAAGCTGTCATACACTCCAGGGTAGTGTTCCTCATTTTCCTTCATGTAGGTCCAGTCGACCCATCTCATGTCACAAACAATGGGCTTCTTATCTAGCAGCACTGTCTCATAGAAGTCCTGCTGTTCCTTGGTGTGAAATCTGTAATCCACAGCAGTCCTTCTCCTTGAAGCATATGGATCTGCTTCTCTCCACTTCCTCATCCCTGAATCTCTCCTAAGCTTCATGTCCTCAGCCACAGGATGATCATCGTTGTGGTCTGGGATCTTGGGCTTGAGCTTTCTAAGAACTTGCTCTTCATCCTCTTCTTCAGCAACAGTCTCAGGCACTGGGGCCTTGTTCTTCTCAGCTGCAGGAATGCTCCTTGTATTCCTCTTTGGTTTTGGCTTGGAGGCAGCTTTGGGCTTAGATGCAGTAGCCCCTGATCTTATGGCATCACCCATCAGCTTGGGTGCCTTAGGTGCTGGTGCAGCTACCTCTTCTTCCTCTTCCTCTTCCATAATGGAAGCCTTTCCAAGCACTCTGGCTACGGTCTTCTTGACCCTTTCCTTCCTCTTCTTGCCTTCTGCAGCAACTGGTTCTTGGGGAGTGGGCTTCTCAGTTGAGGCTCTAGCCTTTGACATAGGCTGCCTGCCTGCTGGCCTGTTGATCTTTAGACCTGGCTTTGTGCCTTGAGCTGGCTCAACTCTCTTTGATGTGGCCTCTTCCTCTGCCACATAATCTTCATCTTCAGAATCAGAAGTTATCTTCTTCCTTTGTCTAGTGGCAGCTTTTGGCAGATTGCTTGGGGTACTTCGGCTGCCATCATCTGAAGAGCTGGAGGGACTAGTGCCCTCACTCATCTGCACTTGCTGCTCTGACAAGTTCTAGCTATCACTCTGATCAGACATGCTGCAAGCTCTGACTGCTAACCCTGTGAATAGTTTATAGATGAGGTAGAATAGATGAGCATCACAAAATGCAGAGATTTTTGCAAAAGAATGATCCAAAAACTTAGTTTTAATTTCCCACTGAAAACATCTCGGATCTACCGATTTTTAAACTCGGTGATACCGAAGCAGTTTTGGCACCTAAACTAGTGAACTCGGTTGGACCGAGTCACAGTTCGGTGGCACCGAGACTGCTAGGGTTTCACAGAGTTCTAAAATCTGTCACACTGATAAGTAATTCTCGGTCAGACCGAGTCTCACTTGTGCAATGGCATAAGCCAAATCGGTGGGACCGAGTTTTTCAACTCGGTGGGTCCGAGATGGTTTCGGCGGAAACCTAACCCTAAAATTTTCGAATCAAAGCTAATCTACGGGCGTATTGACTGGATAGGAGTGTTTCAATCGTGGCAAGAATCATGATGATCACAATGTGCTGAGAATTGGATTGGAGAATAGCACAAAGATCGAGTCCATACCCTAGCTCGGCGGAGACTCGCTACAGCGGCAACGGTGGGGCAGAATTCCCGTTGACGGCAACGGAGACCAGCGACTGGAGGCGGCTGGCGGCGAGAAGACGATCCGGAGACCACGTTGGCAGAGCAGGCTATCGCGCGGGTGAAGGGGTTCGGAGAAATTTCCAAATTTTGCCCGTGACTATATATAGCCCGACCCTGTCGGTGTGACCGAGTGGAACAACTCGGTGGCACCGAGATTCATAACTGCATGCAGTTACTGAAACTCGGTGTGACCGAAATGTTCAAATCGGTTGCACCAAGATCGAAAACCTAGATCAACTTAATGATCTCGGTAGGACCGAAAGTGGGGTATCGGTCAGACCGAGAATCATAAAGAGGTTTTGGAAGTTTAAGTCTATGACGAATCGGGGACTCCGAGCGCTCCTCACACAGAGTGGTTCGAATCTGACTTGATCAAATTTTGTGATGCGGCATGAATAGAGTTTGAGACGAGAAGAGCATAGATAGCTAGAGGAGGTTCTTAGGCATTCTTGTCCATCCACTTGGCAAAGGAAATAAACCCAAACGATCAAAACAACAAGTGGATGTCCACGAATGAGTAAAATATGCAACCAGCATGCTCACACAATAAGATGGCAAATGAAATATGTGGCAAGGCATGCACAACCAATTCTAGCATCTATCAAGCAATTTGCGACGACAAGGTCATCTATATATGAGTATATTGACTTAGGAGTCAAGTGAAAACACTTGATCATAGGTCATACTCATCTTTTAAGCTCAAGTGGGGTTACCACTTTTACACAAAGGGTAACAGTTGCGCGAGTCCACACAGGGCTCCACCCACGAAGGGTCCACGAAGAAGCAACCACCCACAAAGGGTCCACGAAGAAGCAACCTTGTCTATCCCACCATGGCCATCGCCCACACAGGACTTGCCTCACTAGCGGTAGATCTTCATGAAGTAGGCGATCTCCTTGCCCTTACAAACTCCTTGGTTCAACTCCACAATCTTGTCGGAGGCTCCCAAGTGACACCTAGCCAATCTAGGAGACACCACTATCCAAGAAGTAACAAATGGTGTGTAGGTAATGAACTCCTTGCTCTTGTGCTTCAAATGATAGTCTCCCCAACACTCAACTCTCTCTCATAGGATTTGGATTTTGTGGAAAGAAGATTTGAGTGGAAAGCAACTTGGAGAGGCTAGAGATCAAGATTCATATGGTAGGAATGGAATATCTTGGTCTGAACACATGAGTAGGTGGTTCTCTCTCAGAACATATGAGTTGGAATGGTGTGTGTGTTCTGATGGCTCTCTCTTCGAATGAAGAGGAGGTGGAGGGGTATATATAGCCTCCACACAAAATCCAACCGTTACACACAGTTTTCCAATCTCGGTGGGACCGAATCAACAAACTCGGTCGGACCGAAAATGTAAACCTAGTGACCGTTAGAGATTTTCGGTGGGACTGACATGCAACTCGGTAGGACCGATATGGTTAGGATTTGGGCATAACGTAATCTCGGTGAGACCGATTACACAAACTCGGAGAGAACGAATTTGGTAATTAGCTAACCAGAGAGTTGGTCAGGCAAACTCGGTGGGACCGATTTGCTCTTTCGGTGAGACCGAAAAGTTACAAAGGGGAAACACTGAATTTACATTGCAATCTCGGTGGGACCGATTCGCTCTTTCGGTGAGACCGAAAAGTTACGAAAGGGAAACAGAGAGTTTCCAATCCCATCTCGGTGAGACCGAGATCCCTATCGGTAGAACCGAATTGCTAGGGTTTGGCAGTGGCTTATGACAAGTGAAACTCGGTGGCGCCGGATAGGAAGAATCGGTAGGACCGAGTTTGGCTTAGGGTTTAGGTCATATGTGGATATGGGAAAGTAGTTGAGGGTTTTGGAGCATATCACTAAGCATATGAAGCAAGAGGCTCATTAAGCAACACCTCATCCCTCCTTAATAGTATTGGCTTTTCCTAAAGACTCAATGTGATCTTGGATCACTAAAATATAAAATGAAGAGTCTTGAGCTTCTGAGCTTGAGCCAATCCTTTGTCCTTAGCATTTTGAGGGTTCCACTTTCACATCCATGCCATGCCAATCATTGAGCTTTCCTGAAATA